>NC_090444.1:457065969-457367504 GCF_031143425.1 Pleurodeles waltl | reverse complement strand
TGTATCAAATCAAAAGTAGATTGCAATGACATTATTTGGCATGACTGTTACCCAATTAACCACTTACAAGGACACTTTATGCATGTCAAACATGAGTGCTACTTAAACCTGAGAAGACATTTGGTGGCATTCAAACAAGCCCCTAGTCCATGCTGCTCCCTGCTGATGATGATGATGGGCTAAACCCAGAAACATGTGTACAGGGATATACAACACTTGCTGCACCTACAGAGGTGAAAGACTCTTTTTACTTTTTGAAAGGACTACGAATCGACTGCATTTAACCTGATGCTTTGTGGTTATACTTTGTTGCTGGAGTGCAGGCAGTGTGGTCCCTCTCTTTGAAACTGTCTTTTGATGACTCCCTTGAGCCACGTCTGACGAGCCTTGGGAGGCACCTGTGCGCCATGAGTGGTACTTAAACCTGAGAAGACATTTGGCAGCATTCCACGCTAGCCACTAGTCCACGCTGCTCCCTGCTTATGACAGGCTAAATCCAGAAACACGTTTACAGGGATATACAGCACTACGGAGGTGAAAGACTCTTTTTACTTTTTGAACGGACTACGAATCAACTGCATTTACCATGATGCTTTGGAGTTATACTTTCTTGCTGGAGTGAAGGCAGTGCATGAGCAGTACTTAAACCGGAGAAGACATTTGGTGGCATTCCAAGCAAGCCAAAGCACTTGCTGCACCTACGGAGGTGGAAGACTCTTTTTACTTTTTGAATGGACTACGAATCAAATGCATTTATCATGATGCTTTTAGGTGATAATTTGTTGCTGGAGTGCAGGCAGTGTGCTCCATCTTCTTGAAAACTGTCTTTTGATGGCTGTTATGCCATTAATTGTGTTTGACCAATGACTTTGTGTTTCACCACTGCGCATATTAGTTGTTCAATGTTCATCAGTAGCACATTACATGTTGTATTCAGTTTAGCTGCCTATTGGCTTTAACATGGCATTAGACATTACATTCTGTATTCAGTTTAAGCTGCATATTGGCTTTAACATGGAGTTCGACATTGCATTTGAGACATTGCAGATGAGCTGTGTTTTTCAACATGGTAGACCAAGCTGTGTTTTTCGTATTGTGTTCACGTCGAACCCTAGCTAGATAAGAGAGCGTATATTTTGTGTTTTCCTCTCTATCCAGCCTGGGGACGAGTGAGGTTTGGAGACTTGGCCACTCTCCAACTCTTGTTCTGTTCCCACTCTGAGCAAGCATGTTTTGACTAAGTGGCCTGTTAGCAGGCTTTTTGCGGTGTCCCTGGGCAGCAGCAAGGGGGAATTTTCCAAGGCTTCAGTCAGGAGCATACGTCAGCTGCCTGACCTCCTGTTTGGGTGGAAAATCTCTTTCTCGCAGTTGTACAGGAGTCATCAACTTGCAGGCATGAGAAAGATGATGAGCAGTGATAGGCCCTACGGTAATGAATTTTTACTTTTATTCTTTGCTTTAAAGTTATGCTATAATATAATCACATGTATTTGCTGTGTACATTACAATCGAGAAGTACTTTTGTGTATTTTGATTTCATTGCTGCGACTACTTTTAAACGTGTGCTTCCAACCTACTAATCTCGTCTCTCAGGAACCTTGTGGTGAAGTAATAATAATAAATGTCTTCTTTAAACTAAGAAGTGCATTCCAGAGAAGTTTTGTCAGCTCGGTCATAAGATAAGGAAAGCAAAACAACGACTCCCTTGAGCCACGGCTAACGAGCCTTGGGAGGCACCTATGTGCCATGAGCGGTACTAAAACCTGGGAAGACATTTGGGGGCATTCCAAGCAAGCCCCTAGTCCACGCTGCTCCCTACTGATGACGGACTAAACCCAGAAACACGTGTACACGGATTAACAGCACTTGCAGCATCTACGGAAGTGAAAGACTCCTTTTACTTTTTGAACAGACTACGATTCGACTGCATTTACCATGATGCTTTGAAGTTATACTTTGTTGCTGGAGTGCAGGCAGTGTGCTCCCTCTCTTTGAAACTGTCTTATGACGGCTCCCTTGAACCACAGCTGACACGCCATTGGAGGCACTGGTGCACCATGAGCGGTACTTCAAGCTGAGAAGACATTTGGCGGCATTCCAAGCAATCCCCTAGTCCACGCTACTTCCTGCTTATGATGGGCTAAACCTAGAAACACATGTACAGGGATATGCAGCATTTGCTTCACCTACAGAGGTGAAAGACTATTTTTACTGTTTGAATGACTAAGAATCGACTGCATTTACCGTGATGCTTTGTGGTTATATGCTGAAGTGCAGGCTGTGTGCTCCATCCTTTTCAAACTGTCTTTTTACGGCTTCCTTGAGCCACGGCTGACGAGCCTTTTGGAGGCACCTGTGCACCATGAGCGGTACTTAAAAGTGAGAAGACATTTGGCGGCATTCCATGCAAACCCCTAGTCTACGCTGCTCCCTGCTGATAGCGGGCTAAAACCCAGAAAAACGTTTACAGGGATGTACAGCACTAGCTGCACCTACAAAGGGTAAAGACTCTTTTTACTTTTTGAATGGACTACGAATCGACTGCATTTACCATGATGCTTTAGGGTTATACTTTGTTGATAGAGTGCAGGCAGTGTGCTCTCTCTCTTTGAAACTGTCTTTTGACGGCTCCCTTGAGCCACGGCGACAAGCCTTTGGAGGCACCTGTCTGCCATGAGCGGTACCTAAACCTGAGAAGACATTTGGCGGCAATCCAAGCAAGCCACCAGTCCACGCTGGCTGCTCCCTGCTGATAACGGGCTAAAACCACAAACACATGTACAGGGATAGACAGCACTTGCGGCACCTCCGGAGGTGAAATACTCTTTTTACTTTCTGAACGGACTACGAATTGACTGCACTTACCATGATGCTTTGGGGTTATACTTTGTTGCTGGAGTGCAGGCTGTTTGCTCCCTCTCTTTGAAACTGTCTCCTGACGGCTCCCTTGAGCCACAGCTAATGAGCCTTGGGAGGCACCTGTGCGCCATGAGCGGTACTTAAACCTGAGAAGACATTTGAGGGCATTCCAAGCAAGTCCCTAGTCCATGCTACTCCCTGCTGATGACGGCATAAACCCAGAAACACATGTACAGGGATATACAGCACTTGCTGCACCTACGGAGGTGAATGACTGTTTTTACTTTCTGAACGGACTACGAATCGACTGCATTTACCATGATGCTTTGGAGTTATACTTTTTTGCTGGAGTGCAGGCAGTGTGCTCCCTGTCCTTGAAACTGTCTTTTAATGGCTCACTTGAGCCACGGCTGACAAGCCTTTGGAGGCACCAGTGCACCATGAGCGGTAGTTAAACCTGAGAAGACATCTGGCGGCATTCCAAGCAAGCCCCTAGGAGATGCTGCTCCCTGCTGATGATGGTCTAAACACAGAAACACGTGTACAGGGATATACTACACTTGCTGCACCTACGGATGTGAAAGACTCTTTTTACTTTCTGAACGGACTACGAATCGACTGCATTTACCATGATGCTTTGGAGTTATACTTTTTTGCTGGAGTGCAGGTAGTGTGCTCCCTGTCCTTGAAACTGTCTTTTGATGGCTCACTTGAGCCACGGCTGACGAGCCTTTGGAGGCACCTGTGCACCATGAGCGGTAGTTAAACCTGAGAAGACATCTGGCGGCATTCCAAGCAAGCCCCTAGTCCACACTGCTTCTTGCTGATAACGGGCCAAACCCAGAAACATGTGTAAAGGGACATACAGCATTTGCTGCACCTAGAGAGGTGAAAGACTCTTTTTACTTTTTGAATGACAAAGAATCAACTGTGTTTACCATGCTGCTTTGGGGTTATACTTTGTTGCTTGAGTGCAGGCAGTGTGCTCCCTCTCCTTGAAACTGTCTTTTGATGGCTCACTTGAGCCACGGCTGACGAGCCTTTGGAGCCACCTGTGCGCCATGAGCGGTACTTAAACTTGAGAAGACATTTGGCGCCATTCCAAGCAAGCCACTAGTCCACGCTGGCTGATCCCTGCTGATGATGGGCTAAACCCAGAAACACGTGTACAGGGATAGACAGCACTTGCTGCACCTACGGAGGTGAAATACTCTTTTTACTTTTTGAACAGACTACGAATCAACTGCATTTATTATGATGCTTTGGGGTTATACTTTCTTGCTTGAGTGCAGGCAGTTTGCGCCCTCTCTTTGAAACTGACTTTTGAAGGCTCCCTTGAGCCACAGCTAATGAGCCGTGGGAGGCACCTGCGTGCCATTAGCAGAACTTAAACCTGAGAAGACCTTTGGGGACATTCCAAGCAAGTCCATAGTCCATGCTACTCCCTGCTGGTGACGGGATCAACCCAGAAACACGTGTACAGGTATATACAGCACTTGCTGCACCTACGTAGGTGAAAGACTCTTTCACTTTTTGAACGGACTACGAATCAACTGCATTTACCATGATGCTTTGGAGTTATACTTTGTTGCTGGAGTGCAGACAGTGTGCTCCCTCGCTTTGAAACTGTCTTTTGACAGCTCCCTTGAGCCACGGCTGACGAGCCCTTGGGGGCACCTGTGCGCCATGAGCAGTACCTAAGCCTGAGAAGACATTTGGCAGCATTCCAACCAAGCCCCTACTCCAGGCTGCTCCTTGCTAATGATGGCATAAACTCAGAAACAGGTTTACAGGGATATACAGCATTTGCTTCACCTACAGAGGTGAAATTCTCTTTTTACTTTTTAAATGACTACGAATTGACTGTATTTACCATGATGCTTTGGAGTTATACTTTGTTGCTGGAGTGCAGGCAGTTTGCTCCCTCTCTTTGAAACTGTCTTTTGACGGCTCCCTTGAGCCACAGCTAATGAGCCGTGGGAGGCACCTGCGTGCCATGAGCGGTATTTAAACCTGAGAAGATATTTGGGCGCATTCCAAGCAAGTCCCTAGTCCATGCTACTCTCTGCTGATGACGGGATAAACCCAGAAACACGTGCACAGGGATATACAGCACTTGCTGCACCTATGGAGGTGAAAGACTCTTTTAATTTTTGAATGAACTACAAATCGACTGCATTTACCATGATGCTTTGGAGTTATACTTTGTTGCTGGAGTGCAGACAGTGTGCTCCCTCGCTTTGAAACTGTCTTTTGACGGCTCCCTTGAGCCACGGCTGATGAGCCTTTCCAGGCACCTGTGCACCATGAGCGGTACTTAAACCTGAGAAGATATTTGGGGGCATTCCAAGCAAGTCCCTAGTCCATGCTACTCCCTGCTGGTGACAGGATAAACCCAGAAACATGTGTACAGGGATATGCAGCACTTGCTGCACCTACAGAGGTGAAAGACTTTTTTTACTTTTTGAACGGACTACGAATCGACTGCATTTACCATGATGCTTTGGGGTTATACTTTGTTGCTAGAGTGCAGATAATGTGCTCCCTCTCTTTGAAACTCTCTTTTGATGACTTCCTTGAGCCACAGCGATGGGCCTTGGTAGGCGCCTGTACGCCATGAGCGGTACTTAAACCTGAGAAGACATTTGGTGGCATTCCAAGCAAGCCACTAGTCCACGCTGCTCCCTGCTGATGACGGACTAAATCTAGAAACACGTTTACAGGGATATACAGCACTTGCTGCACTTACAGAGGTGAACGACTTGTTTTACTTTTTGAACAGACTGCGAATCGACTGCATTTTCCATGATGCTTTGGAGTTATACTTTGTTGCTGGATTGAAGGCAGTGTGCTCCCTCTCTTTGAAACTGTCTTATGACGGCTCCCTTGAGCCACGGCTGACAAGCCTTTGGAGGCACCGGTGCACCATGAGTGGTACTTCAACCTGAGAAGACATTTGGCGGCATTCCAAGCAAGCCCCTAGTCCACGCGACTTCCGGCTGATGATGATGGGCTAAATCCGCAAACACATGTACAGGGATATACAGCACTTGCTGCACCTACAGAGGTGAAAGACCTTTTTTACTTCTTGAACGGACTACGAGTCGACTGCATTTACCATGATGCTTTGGGGGTATACTTTGTTGCTAGAGTGCAGGCAATGTGCTCCTTCTCTTTGAAACTGTCTTTTGATGACTCTCTTGAGCCACGGCTACGAGCCTTGGTAGGCACCTGTACGCCATGAGCGGTACTTAAACCTGAGAAGACATTTGGTGGGATTCCAAGTAAGCCACTAGTCCTCGCTGCTCCCTGCTGAGGTCGGACTAAACCTAGAAACACGTTTACAGGGATATACAGGACTTGCTGCACCTAAAAAGGTGAAAGACTTTTTTTTACTTTTTGAACGGACTACGAATCGACTGCATTTACCATGATGCTTTGGGGTTATACGTTGTTGCTGTACTGCAGGCAGTGTGCACCCTCTCTTTAAAACTGTCTTGTGATGGCTCCCTTGAGCCATAGCTAATGAGCGTTAGGAGGCACCTATGTGCCATGAGCGGTACTTAAACTTGAGATGACATTTGGGGGCATTCCAAGCAAGCCCCTAGTCCACGCTGCTCCCTAATGATGACGGGCTAAACCCAGAAACACGTGTACAGGGATAAATAGCTCTTGCTGCATCTACGGAGGTGAAAGACTCTTTTTACTTTTTGAACGAACTACAAATAGACTGCATTTACCATGATGCTTTGGAGGTATACTTTGTTGCTGGAATGCAGGCAGTGTGCTCCCTCTCTTTGAAACTGTCTTATGACGGCTCCCTTGAGCCACGGGTGACAAGCCTTTGAAGGCACTGGTGCGTCATGAGCGGTACTTTAACCTGAGAAGACTTTTGGTGGCATTCCAAGCAAGCCCCTAGTCCACGCTGCTCCCTGCTGATGACGGGCTAAACCCAGAAACAGATTACAGGGATATACAGCACTTGCTGCACCTAAGAAGGTTAAAGACTCTTTTTCCTTTTTGAATGGACTACGAATCGACTGCATTTACCATGATGATTTGGGGTTTTACTTTGCTGCTAGAGTGCAGGCAGTGTGCTCCCTCTCTTTAAAACTGTCTTTTGACGGCTCCCTTGAGCCGCGGCGACTAGCCTTGGGAGGTACCTGTGCACCATGAGTGGTACCTAAACCTGAGAAGACATTTGGCGGCATTCCAAGCAAGCCACTAGTCCACTCTGGGTGCTCTGTGCTGATGACGTCCTAAACCCACAAACACGTGTACAGGGGTATACAGCCCCTGCTGCACCTATGGAGGTGAAAGACTTTTTACTTTCTCAACGGACAACGAATCGACTGCATCTACCATGGTGCTTTTGGGTTATACTTTGTTGCTAGAGTCCAGGCTGTGTGCTCCCTCTCTTTGAAACTGTCTTTTGACGTCTCCCTTGAGCCACAGCTAATGAGCCTTGGGAGGCACATGTGCGCCATGAGTGGTACTTAAACCTGAGAAGACATTTGGGGGCATTCCAAGCAAGTCCCTAGTCCATGCTACTCCAGCTGATGACAAGATAAACCCAGAAACACGTGTACAGGGATATACAACACTTGCTGCAGCTGCGGAGGTGAGAGACTCTTTTTACTTTCTGAACGGACTACGAATCGACTGCATTCATGATGCTTTGAGGTTATACTTTGTTGCTGCAGTGTAGACACTGTGCTCCCTCTCTTTGAAACTGTCTTTTGACAGCTGCCTTGAGCCACGTCTGACGAGCCTTGGGAGTCACCTGTGCGCCATGAGCGGTACTTAAACCTGAGAAGACATTTGACGGCATCCCAAGCTATCCACTAGTCCACGCTCCTCCCTGCTCATGCCGGACTAAACTCAGAAACACTTTTACAGGGATATACAGCACTTGCTGCACCTACAGAGGTGAAATACTTTTTTTACGTTTTTAATGGACTACGCATCAACTGTATTTACCATGATGTTTGGGGTTATACTTTGTTGCTGGAGTGCAGGCAGTGTGCTCCCGCTCTTTGAAACTGTTTTTGCCGGCTTCCTTGAGCCACGGCTAATAAGCCTTGCGAGGCACCTATGTTCCATGAGCGGTACTGAAACCTGAGAAGACATTTGGGGGCATTCCAAGCAAGCCCCTAGACCACATTACCCTCTGCTGATGACGGGATAAACCCAGAAACAAGTGCACAGGGATATACATTTGCTGCACCTACGGAGGTGAAAAACTCTTTTTACCTTTTGAAAGGAGTACGAATTGACTGCATTTACCATGATTTGTCGTGGTTATTCTTTGATGCTGGATTGCAGACAGTGTGCTCCCTCTCTTTGAAACTGTCTTTTCACGGCTCCCTTGAGCCATGGCTGATGAGCCTTGGGAGGCACCTGTGCGCCATGAGTGGTACATAAATCTGACAAGACATTAGGTGGCATTCCAAGCAAGCCAATAGCCCACGCTACTCCCTGCTGATGACCGGCTAAACCCAGAAACAAACGTACAGGAATATACAGCACTTGCTGCTCGTACCTAGGTGAAAGACTCTTTTTACTTTTTGAATGGACTACGATTCAACTGCATTTACCATGATGCTTTGGGGTTATACTTTGTTGCTAGAGTGCAGGCAGGGTGCTCCCTCTCTTTGAAACTGTCTTTTGACCGCTCCCTTGAGCCACGGCGACGTGCCTTGGGAGATACCTGTGCGCCATGAGCGGTACTTAAAAAGAGAAGACATTTGGCGGCATTCTAAGCAAGCCACTAGTCTACGCTGCTTCCTGCTGATGACGGACTAAACCCAGAAACATGTTTGCAGGAATATACAGCACTTGCTGTACCTACAGAGGCGAAATACTTTTTTTACTTTTTGAACGGACTACAAATCAACAGCATTTACCATGATGCTTTGGGGTTATACATTGTTGTTGGAGTCCAGGCAGTGTGCTCCCTCTCTTTGAAACTGTCTTTTGACGGCTCCCTTGAGGCAGGGCTAACAAGCCTTGGGAGGCACCTATGTGCCCTAAGCGGTACTTAAACCTGAGAAGACATTCGGAGGCATTCCAATCAAGCCCCTAGTCCACTCTGCTCCCTGCTGTTGACGAGCTAAACCCAGAAAACATGTACCGGGTTAAACAGCACTTGCTGCACCTACGGACGTGAAAGACTCTTTTTACTTCTTGAACGGACTACGAATCGACTGCATTTACCATGATGCTTTGGAGTTATACTTTGTTGCTGGAGTGCAGGCAGTGTTGTCCCTCTCTTTGAAACTGTCTTTTGACGGCTACCTTGAGGCACGACTGACGAGCCTTGAGAGGCACCTGTGCACCATCAGCGGTACTTAAACCTGAGAAGGCATTTGGTGGCATTCCAAGCAAGCCCCTAGACCACGTTGCTCCCTGCTGATGATGGGCTAAACCCAGAAACACTTGGACAGGAAAATACAGCACTAGATGCACCTACGGAGGTGAAAGACTGTTTTTGCTTTTTGAACGGACTACGAATCGATTGCATTTACCATGATGCTTTGGGGTTGTACTTTGTTGGTAGAGTGCAGGCAGTCTGCTCCCTCTCTTTGAAACTGTCTTTTGACGTCTCGTTTGAGCCACGACGACAAGCCTTTGGAGGCACCTGTGCACGATGAGGGGTAATTAAACCTGAGAAGACATTTGGCGGCACTTCAAGCAGGCCACTAGTCCACGCTGGCTGCTCCCTGCTGATGACTTGATAAACCCAGAAACACGTGTACAGGGATATACAGTATGTGCTGCACCTACAGAGGTGAAAGACTCTTTTTACTTTGTGAACGGACTACGAATCAACCACATTTAACATGATGCTTTGGGTTTATACTTTGTTGCTGCAGTGCAGACAGTTTGCTCCCTCTCTTTGAAACTGTCTTTTGACAGCTCCCTTGAGCCATGGCTGACGAGCCTGGGGAGGCACCTGTGCGCCATGAGCGGTACTTAAGCCTGAGAAGACATTTGGCGGCATTCCAAACAAGCCACTAGTCCACGCTCCTCCCTGCTGATGACGGACTAAATCCAGAAACACATTTACAGGGATGTATATAGCACTTATTGCACCTACAGAGGTGAAAGATTTGTTTTTACTTTTTGAATGGACTACGCATCAACTGTATTTACCATGATGGTTGGGGTCATACTTTGTTGCTGGAGTGCAGGCAGTGTGCTCCCTCTCTTTGAAACTGTCTTTTGACTTCTCCCTTGAGCAACGGCTAACGAGCCTTGGGAGGCACATATGTGCTATGAGCGGTACTTTAACCTGAGAAGACATTTGGGGACATTCCAAGCAAGCCCCTAGTCCACGCTACTCTGTGCTGATGACGGGATAAACACAGAAACACGTGCACAGGGATATACAACACTTGCAGCTCCCACAGAGGTGAAAGAATCCTTTTACTTTTTTAAAGGACTACGAATCGACTGCATTTACCATGATGTGTTGTGGTTATACATTGTTGCTGGAGTGCAGGCAGTGTCGTCCCTCTCTATGAAACTGTCTTTTGACAACTCCCTTAAGCCACGGCTTATGAGCCTTGGGAGACACCTCTGCAACGTAAGCGGTACTTAAACCTGAGAAGACATTTGGCGGCATTCCAAGCGAGCCACTAGTCCACGCTGGCTGTTCCCTGCTGATGACGACTAAACCCAGAAACCCGTTTACAGGGATAAACAGAACTTGCTGCACCTACGGAGGTAAAAGATTCTTTTTATTTTCTAAACGTAATACGAATCGACTGCATTTACCATGATGCTTTGTGGTTATACCTTTACTGCTGGAGTGCTGGCACTGTGCTCTCTCTCTTTGAAACTGTCTTTTGACGGCTCCCTTGAGCCACGGCTAACGAGCCTTGGGAGGCTCCTATGGGCCATGAGCGGTACCTAAACCTGAGAATACATTTGGGGGCATTCCAAGCAAGCCACTAGTCCACGCTACTCCCTGCTGAAGACGGGATAAACCCAGAAACACGTGCACAGGGATATACAACACTTGCTGCACCTACAGAGGTGAAAGACTCTTTTTACTTTTTGAACGGACTACGAATCGCCTGCTTTTACCATGGTGCTCTGGGGTTATACTTTGTTGCTGGAGTGCAGGCAGTGTGCTCCCTCTCTTTGAAACTGTCTTTTGATGGCTCCCTTGTGCAACAGCTGACGAGCCTTGGGAGGCACCTATGTGCCATAAGTGGTACTAAAACCTGAGAAGATATATGGTGGCATTCAAAGCAAGCCCCTAGTCCACGCTGCTCCCTCCTGATGATGGGCTAAACCCAGAAATACGTGTAAAGGGAGATACATCACTTGCTGCACCTACGGAGGTGAAAGACTCTTTTTACTTTATGAACGGACTACGAATTGACTGCATTTACCATGATGCTTTGAAGTTATACGTTTTTGCTGGAGTGCAGGCAGTGTGCTCCCTCTCCTTGAAACTGTCTTTTGATGGCTCACTTGAGCCACGGCTGACGAGCCTTTGGAGGCACCTGTGTGCCATAAGCAGTACTTAAGCCTAAGAAGACATTTGGCGGCATTCCAAGGATATACAGCACTTGCTGCACCTACAGAGGTGAAGGACTTTTTTTACTTTTTGAACAGACTACGAATTGACAGCATTTACCATGATTTTTGGGGTTATACTTTTTTGCTGGAGTGCAGGCAGTGTAGTCCCTCTCTTTGAAACTGTCTTTTAACGGCTTAATTGAGCCACGGCTGACGCGCCTTTGGAGGCACCTGTGCGCCATGAGCGGTACTTAAACCTAAGAAGACATTTGGCGGCATTCCAAGCAAGCCCCTAGTAGATTGTGCTCCCTGCTGATGACGGGCTAAACCCAGAAACAAGTGTACAGGGATCAACAGCACTTGCTACACCTATGGAGGTGAAAGACTCTTTTTACTTTTTGATCGGACTACGAATCAACTGCATTTCATGATGCTTTGGAGTTATACTTTGTTGCTGGAGTGCAGGCAGTGTGCTCCCTCTCTTTGAAACTGTCTTTTGACGGCTTCCTTGAGCCACGGCTGACAAGCCTTTGGAGGCACCGGTGCGCCATGAGCGGTACTTCAACCTGAGAAGAGTTTTGGAGGCATTCCAAGCAAGCCCCTAGTCCACACTGCTTCTTACTACTGACAGGCTAAACCCAGAAACACGTGTGCAGGGATATACAGCACTTGCTGTGCCTAGAGAGGTGAAAGACTCTTTTTACTTTTCGAATGACTAAGAATCAACTGCATTTACCATGATGCTTTGGGGTTATACTTTGTTGATAGAGTGCAGGCAGTGTGTTCCCTCACTTTGAAACTGTCTTTTGATAGCTCCCTTGAGCCACAGCGACAAGCCTTTGGAGGCACCTGTGCACCATGAGGAGTACATAAACCTGAGAAGACATTTGGCAGCATTCCAAGCAAGCCACTAGTCCACGTTGGCTGCTCCCTCCTGATAATGGTCTTAACCCAGAAACACGTGAACAGGGAGATACAGCACTTGCTGCACCTACGGAGGTGAAGGACTCTTTTTACTTTTTGAATGGACTACGCATTAACTGTATTTACCATGATGCTTTGGGGTTATACATTGTTGCTGGAGTGCAGGTAGTGTGCTCCCTCTCTATGAAACTGTCTTTTGATGGCTCCCTTAAGCCACGGCTAACAAGCCTTGGGAGGCACCTGTGTGCCACGAGTGGTACTTAAACTGAGTAGACATTTGGCAGCATTCCAAGCAAGCCACTTGTCCACGCTGGCTGCTCCCTGCTGATGACGGGCTAAACCCAGAAACACGTGTACAGGGATATATAGCACTTGCTGCACCTACAGAGGTGGAAGACTCTTTTTACGTTTTGAATGACTAAGAATCAACTGCATTTACCATGATGCTTAGGGGTTATACTTTGTTGCTGGAGTGCAGGCAGTGTGCTCCCTCTCTTTAAAAACAATCTTTTCACGGCTCCCTGAGCCACGGCTGACGAGCCTTGGGAAGTACCTGTGCGCCATGAGCGGTACTTAAACCTGAGAAGACATTAGGCGGCATTCCAAGCAAGCCAATAGTCCACGCTACTCCCTGCTGATGACCAGCTAAAGCCTGAAACACGTGTACAGGGATATACAGCACTTACTGCACCTACGGAGGTGAAAGACTCTTTTTACTTTTTGAATGGACTACGAATCAACGGCATTTCATGATGCTTTCGAGTTATACTTTGTTGCTGAAGTGCAGGCAGTGTGTTCCCTCTCTTTGAAACTGTCTTTTGACGGCTTCCTTGAGCCACGGCTGACAAGCCTTTGGAGGCACCGGTGCGCCATGAGCGGTACTTCAACCTGAGAAGAGTTTTGGAGGCATTCCAAGCAAGCCCCTAGTCCACACTGCTTCTTACTAATGACAGGCTAAACCCAGAAACACGTGTGCAGGGATATACAGCACTTGCTGCGCCTAGAGAGGTGAAAGACTCTTTTTACTTTTCGAATGACTAAGAATCAACTGCATTTACCATGATGCTTTGGGGTTATACTTTGTTGATAGTGTGCAGGCAGTGTGTTCCCTCACTTTGAAACTGTCTTTTGATAGCTCCCTTGAGCCACGGCGACGAGCCTTTGGAGGCACCTGTGCACCATGAGGAGTACATAAACCTGAGAAGACATTTGGCAGCATTCCAAGCAAGCCACTAGTCCACGTTGGCTGCTCCCTCCTGATAATGGTCTAAACCCAGAAACACGTGAACAGGGAGATACAGCACTTGCTGCACCTACGGAGGTGAAAGACTCTTTTTACTTTCTGAATGGACTACGCATTAACTGTATTTACCATGATGCTTTGGGGTTATACATTGTTGCTGGAGTGCAGGCAGTGTGCTCCCTCTCTATGAAACTGTTTTTTGACGGCTCCCTTAAGCCACGGCTAACAAGCCTTGGGAGGCACCTGTGTGCCATGAGTGGTACTTAAACTGAGTAGACATTTGGCAGCATTCCAAGCAAGCCACTTGTCCACGCTGGCTGCTCCCTGCTGATGACGGGCTAAACCCAGAAACACGTGTACAGGGATATATAGCACTTGCTGCACCTACAGAGGTGGAAGATTCTTTTTACTTTTTGAATGAATAGAATCAACTGCATTTACCATGATGCTTAGGAGTTATACTTTGTTGCTGGAGTGCAGGCAGTGTGCTCCCTCTCTTTAAAAACAATCTTTTCACGGCTCCCTGAGCCACGGCTGACGAGCCTTGGGAAGTACCTGTGCGCCATGAGCGGTACTTAAACCTGAGAAGACATTAGGCGGCATTCCAAGCAAGCCAATAGTCCACGCTACTCCCTGCTGATGACCAGCTAAAGCCTGAAACACTTGTACAGGGATATACAGCACTTACTGCACCTACGGAGGTGAAAGACTCTTTTTACTTTTTGAATGGACTACGAATCAACGGCATTTCATGATGCTTTCGAGTTATACTTTGTTGCTGAAGTGCAGGCAGTGTGTTCCCTCTCTTTGAAACTGTCTTTTGACGGCTTCCTTGAGCCACGGCTGACAAGCCTTTGGAGGCACCGGTGCGTCATGAGCGGTACTTCAACCTGAGAAGAGTTTTGGAGGCATTCCAAGCAAGCCCCTAGTCCACACTGCTTCTTATTGATGACAGGCTAAACCCAGAAACACGTGTGCAGGGATATACAGCACTTGCTTCGCCTAGAGAGGTGAAAGACTCTTTTTACTTTTCGAATGACTAAGAATCAACTGCATTTACCATGATGCTTTGGGGTTATACTTTGTTGATAGAGTGCAGGCAGTGTGTTCCCTCACTTTGAAATTGTCTTTTGATAGCTCTCTTGAGCTACGGCGACGAGCCTTTGGAGGCACCTGTGCACCATGAGGAGTACATAAACCTGAGAAGACATTTGGCAGCATTCCAAGCAAGCCACTAGTCCACGTTGGCTGCTCCCTCCTGATAATGGTCTAAACCCAGAAACACGTGAACAGGGAGATACAGCACTTGCTGCACCTACGGAGGTGAAAGACTCTTTTTACTTTCTGAATGGACTACGCATTAACTGTATTTACCATGATGCTTTGGGGTTATACATTGTTGCTGGAGTGCAGGCAGTGTGCTCCCTCTCTATGAAACTGTTTTTTGACGGCTCCCTTAAGCCACGCCTAACAAGCCTTGGGAGGCACCTGTGTGCCATGAGTGGTACTTAAACTGAGTAGACATTTGGCAGCATTCCAAGCAAGCCACTTGTCCACGCTGGCTGCTCCCTGCTGATGACTGGTTAAACCCAGAAACACGTGTACAGGGATATATAGCACTTGCTGCACCTACAGAGGTGGAAGATTCTTTTTACTTTTTGAATGAATAGAATCAACTGCATTTACCATGATGCTTAGGGGTTATACTTTGTTGCTGGAGTGCAGGCAGTGTGCTCCCTCTCTTTAAAAACAATCTTTTCACGGCTCCCTGAGCCACGGCTGACGAGCCTTGGGAAGTACCTGTGCGCCATGAGCGGTACTTAAACCTGAGAAGACATTAGGCGGCATTCCAAGCAAGCCAATAGTCCACGCTACTCCCTGCTGATGACCAGCTAAAGCCTGAAACACGTGTACAGGGATATACAGCACTTACTGCACCTACGGAGGTGAAAGACTCTTTTTACTTTTTGAATGGACTACGAATCAACGGCATTTCATGATGCTTTCGAGTTATACTTTGTTGCTGAAGTGCAGGCGGTGTGTTCCCTCTCTTTGAAACTGTCTTTTGACGGCTTCCTTGAGCCACGGCTGACAAGCCTTTGGAGGCACCGGTGCGCCATGAGCGGTACTTCAACCTGAGAAGAGTTTTGGAGGCATTCCAAGCAAGCCCCTAGTCCACACTGCTTCTTACTAATGACAGGCTAAACCCAGAAACACGTGTGCAGGGATATACAGCACTTGCTGCGCCTAGAGAGGTGAAAGACTCTTTTTACTTTTCGAATGACTAAGAATCAACTGCATTTACCATGATGCTTTGGGGTTATACTTTGTTGATAGAGTGCAGGCAGTGTGTTCCCTCACTTTGAAACTGTCTTTTGATAGCTCCCTTGAGCCACGGCGACGAGCCTTTGGAGGCACCTGTACACCATGAGGAGTACATAAACCTGAGAAGACATTTGGCAGCATTCCAAGCAAGCCACTAGTCCACGTTGGCTGCTCCCTCCTGATAATGGGCTAAACCCAGAAACACGTGAACAGGGAGATACAGCACTTGCTGCACCTACGGAGGTGAAAGACTCTTTTTACTTTTTGAATGGACTACGCATTAACTGTATTTACCATGATGCTTTGGGGTTATACATTGTTGCTGGAGTGCAGGCAGTGTGCTCCCTCTCTTTGAAACTGTCTTTTGACGGCTCCCTTAAGCCACGGCTAAACAGCCTTGGGAGGCACCTGTGTGCCATGAGTGGTACTTAAACTGAGTAGACATTTGGCAGCATTCCAAGCAGGCACTTGTCCACGCTGGCTGCTCCCTGCTGATGACGGGCTCAACCCAGAAACATGTGTACAGGGATATGTAGCACTTGCTGCACCTACAGAGGCGGAAGACTCTTTTTACTTTTTGAATGACTAAGAATCAACTGCATTTACCATGATGCTTAGGGGTTATACTTTGTTGCTGGAGTGCAGGCAGTGTGCTCCCTCTCTTTAAAAACAATCTTTTCACGGCTCCCTGAGCCACGGCTGACGAGCCTTGGGAAGTACCTGTGCGCCATGAGCGGTACTTAAACCTGAGAAGACATTAGGCGGCATTCCAAGCAAGCCAATAGTCCACGCTACTCCCTGCTGATGACCAGCTAAAGCCTGAAACACGTGTACAGGGATATACAGCACTTACTGCACCTACGGAGGTGAAAGACTCTTTTTACTTATTGAATGGACTACGAATCAACGGCGTTTCATGATGCTTTCGAGTTATACTTTGTTGCTGAAGTGCAGGCAGTGTGTTCCCTCTCTTTGAAACTGTCTTTTGACGGCTTCCTTGAGCCACGGCTGACAAGCCTTTGGAGGCACCGGTGCGTCATGAGCGGTACTTCAACCTGAGAAGAGTTTTGGAGGCATTCCAAGCAAGCCCTAGTCCACACTGCTTCTTACTGATGACAGGCTAAACCCAGAAACACGTGTGCAGGGATATACAGCACTTGCTGCGCCTAGAGAGGTGAAAGACTCTTTTTACTTTTCGAATGACTAAGAATCAACTGCATTTACCATGATGCTTTGGGGTTATACTTTGTTGATAGAGTGCAGGCAGTGTGTTCCCTCACTTTGAAACTGTCTTTTGATAGCTCCCTTGAGCCACGGCGACGAGCCTTTGGAGGCACCTGTACACCATGAGGAGCACATAAACCTGAGAAGACATTTGGCAGCATTCCAAGCAAGCCACTAGTCCACGTTGGCTGCTCCCTCCTGATAATGGGCTAAACCCAGAAACACGTGAACAGGGAGATACAGCACTTGCTGCACCTACGGAGGTGAAAGACTCTTTTTACTTTCTGAATGGACTACGCATTAACTGTATTTACCATGATGCTTTGGGGTTATACATTGTTGCTGGAGTGCAGGCAGTGTGCTCCCTCTCTTTGAAACTGTCTTTTGACGGCTCCCTTAAGCCACGGCTAAACAGCCTTGGGAGGCACCTGTGTGCCATGAGTGGTACTTAAACTGAGTAGACATTTGGCAGCATTCCAAGCAGGCACTTGTCCACGCTGGCTGCTCCCTGCTGATGACGGGCTCAACCCAGAAACATGTGTACAGGGATATGTAGCACTTGCTGCACCTACAGAGGTGGAAGACTCTTTTTACTTTTTGAATGACTAAGAATCAACTGCATTTACCATGATGCTTAGGGGTTATACTTTGTTGCTGGAGTGCAGGCAGTGTGCTCCCTCTCTTTAAAAACAATCTTTTCACGGCTCCCTGAGCCACGGCTGACGAGCCTTGGGAAGTACCTGTGCGCCATGAGCGGTACTTAAACCTGAGAAGACATTAGGCGGCATTCCAAGCAAGCCAATAGTCCACGCTACTCCCTGCTGATGACCAGCTAAAGCCTGAAACACGTGTACAGGGATATACAGCACTTACTGCACCTACGGAGGTGAAAGACTCTTTTTACTTTTTGAATGGACTACGAATCAACGGCGTTTCATGATGCTTTCGAGTTATACTTTGTTGCTGAAGTGCAGGCAGTGTGTTCCCTCTCTTTGAAACTGTCTTTTGACGATTCCTTTGTGCGACGGGGATGAGCCTTCGGAGGCGCCTGCGCTCCATGAGCGATACTTAAACCTGAGAAGACATTTGGCGGCATTCAAAGCAAGCCCCTAGTCCAGGCTGCTCCCTGCTGATGACGGACTAAACCCAGAAAAACGTTTACAGGGATACACAGCACTTGCTGCACCTACAGAGGTGAAATACTTTTTTTACTTTTTGAACGGACTATGAATCAACAGCATTTACCATGATTTTTGGGGTTATACTTTGTTGATGGAGTGCAGGCAGTGTGTTCCCTCTCTTTGAAACCGTCTTTTGACGGCGACCTGAGCCACGGCTGACGAGCCTTTGGAGGCACCTATGTGCCATGAGCGGTACTTAAACCAGAGAAGACATTTGCGGGCATTCCAAGCAAGCCCCTACTCCACGTTACTCCCTCCTGATGACGGGATAAACCCAGAAACACATGCACAGGGATATACAACACTTGGTGCATCTACGGAGTTGAAAGACTCTTTTTACTTTTTGAATGGACTACGAATCGACTGCATTTACCATGATGCTTTGGGGTTATACTTTGTTGCTGGACTGCAAGCAGTGTGCTCCCTCTCTTTGAAACCGTCTTTTGACAACTCCTTTGTGCCATGGCGACGAGCCTTCGGAGGTGCCTGTGCGCCATGAGCGGTACTTAAACGTGAGAAGACATATGGGGGCATTCAAAGTAAGCCCCTAGTCCACGCTGCTCACAGCTGATGACAGACTAAACCCAGAAAAACGTTTATAGGGATATACAGCACTTGCTGCACCTACAGAGGTGAAAGAATGTTTTTACTTTTTGAACAGACCACAAATTGACTGCATTTACCATGATGCTTTGGAGTTCTACTTTTTTGCTAAAGTGCAGGCAGTGTGCTCACTCTCCTTGAAACTGTCTTTTGACGGCTCACTTCAGCCACGGCTGACGAGCCTTTGGAGACACCTGTGCGCCATGAGCGGTACTTAAACCTAAGAAGATATTTGGCAGCATTCCAAGCAAGCCCCTAGTAGATTGTGCTCCCTGCTGATGACGGGCTAAACCCAGAAACACGTGTACAGGGATCTACAGCACTTGCTACACCTATGGAGGTGAAAGACTCTTTTTACTTTTTGATCGGACTACGAATCAACTGCATTTCATGATGCTTTGTAGTTATACTTTGTTGCTGGAGTGCAGGCAGTGTGCTCCGTCTCTTTGAAACTGTCTTTTGACGGTTTCCTTGAGCCACGGCTGACAAGCCTTTGGAGACACCGGTGCGCCATGAGCGGTACTTCAACCTGAGTAAAGTTTTGAAAGCATTCCAAGCAAGCCCCTAGTCCCCACTTCTTCTTGCTGATGACGGGCTAAACCCCGAAACACGTGTACAGGGATATACAGCATTTGCTGCACCTAGAGAGGTGAAAGACTCTTTTTACTTTTTGAATGACTATGAATCAACTGCATTTACCATGATGCTTTGGGGTTATACTTTGTTACTGGAGTGCAGGCAGTGTGCTCCCTCTCTTTGAAACTGTCTTAGGACGACTCCCTTGAGCCACGACTGACGCGCCTTGGGAGGCACCTCTGCGCCATGAGCGGAAGTTAAACCTGAGTAGACATTTGGTGGCATTCAAACAAGCCCCTAGTCCACACTGCTCCCTGCTGATGAAGGGCTAAACAAAGAAACACATGTACAGGGAAATACAGCACTAGATGCACCTACGGAGGTGAAAAACTCTTTTTACTTTTTGAACGGACTACGAATCAATTGCATTTACCATGGTGCTTTGGGGTTATACTTTGTTGATAGAGTGCAGGCAGTATGTTTCCTCTCTTTGAAACTGTCTTTTGATGGCTCCCTTGAGCCATGGCGACGAGCCTTTTGAGGCACCTGTGCGCCATGAGGAGTACTTAAACCTGAGAAGGCATTTGGTGGCATTCCAAGCAAGCCACTAGTCCATGCTGGCTGACTGGCTAAACCCAGAAACACACGTACAGGGATATACAGCACTTGCTGCACCTACGGAGGTGAAAGACTCTTTTTACTTTCTGAATGAACTACGCATCGACTGTATTTACCATGATGCTTTGGGATTATACATTGTTGCTGGAGTGCAGGCAGTGTGCTCCTTCTCTTTGAAACTGTCTTTTGACGGATCCCTTAAGCCACAGCTAATGAGCCTTGGGAGGCACCTATGTGCCATGAGCGGTACTTAAACCTGAGAAGACATTTGGTGGCATTCCAAGCAAGCCACTTGTCCACGCTGGCTGCTCCCTGCTGATGACGGGCTAATCCCAGAAACACGTGTACAGGGATATACAGCACTTGCTGCACCTACAGAGGTGAAAGACTCTTTTTACTTTTTGAACAGACTACGAATCAACTGCATTTATTATGATGCTTTGGGGTTATACTTTCTTGCTTGAGTGCAGGCAGTTTGCGCCCTCTCTTTGAAACTGACTTTTGAAGGCTCCCTTGAGCCACAGCTAATGAGCCGTGGGAGGCACCTATGCGCCATGAGCGGTACTCAAACCTGAGAAGACATTTGGCAGCATTCCAAGAAAGCCCCTAGTCCACCTGCTCCCTGCTGATAACGGGCTAAACCCAGAAACATGTGTACAGGGATACACAGAATTTGCTGCACCTACGGAGGTGAAAGACTCTTTTTACTTTGACGCTGGATTACAGGCAGTGTGCACCCTCTCTTTGAAACTGTCTTTTCACGGCTCCTTTGAGCCAAGGCTGATGAGCCTTGGGAGGTACCTGTGCGTCATGAGCAGTACTTAAACCTGAGAAGACATTAGGCAGCATTCCAAGCAAGCCAATAATCAACGCTACTCCCTGTTGATGACCGGCGAAAGCCAGAAACACGTGTACAGGGATATGCAGCACTTGCTTCACCTACGGAGGTAAAAGACTCTTTTTACATTTTGAGCTGACTACGATTTGACTGCATTTACCATGATGCTTTGGGGTTATATTTTGTTGCTAGAGTGCAGACAGTGTGCTCCCTCTCTTTGAAACTGTCTTTTGACAGCTCCCTTGAGCCACGGCGACGAGCCTTGGGAGGTGCCTGTGCACCAGGAGCGGTACTTAAACCTGAGAAGACAATTGCGACAATGTAAGCAACCCCCTAGTAGATTCTGCTCCCTGCTGATGACGGGCTAAACCCAGAAACACGTGTACAGGGATATACAGCACTTGCTGCACCTACTGAGGTGAAAGACTCTTTACTTTTTGAACAGACTACGAATTATCTGCATTTCCAGGATGCTTTGGAGCTATATTTTGTTGCTGGAGTGCAGGCAGTGTTCTCCCTCTCTTTGAAGCTGTCTTTTGACAGCTTCCTTGAGCCATGGCTGACAAGCCTTTGGAGGCACCGGTGTTCCATTGGCGGTACTTCAACCTGAGAAGAGATTAGGAGGCATTCCAAGCAATCCTCTATTCCAACAGCTTCTTGCTGATAACGGGCTAAACCCAGAAACACGTGTATAGGAATATACAGCATTTGCTGCACCTGCTAAGGTGAAAAACTTTACTTTACTTTATGGATTAAAAACGAAATTGTACTGCATTTACCGTAATGCACTGGGGCTGACTGCATGCTGGAGTGTAAGAAGGGGGCTCCCGTTCTGTTTTTTCTGTTTAAGAAGGTTCCCTTGGGCCAATGAGCTGACGAACTCCATTTGAAGCACCTGTGTGCCAGTGAGTGGTACACAAACCTGAGAGGGCTTTTTGCAGCACTTCCAGCAACCCCACAGACAAAGCTGCTCTCTGCTGATGAAGGGATTACGCAGAAACACGTGTCCAGAGATTTACAGCACTTGCTGCACTTACTAAGGTGAAAACCTTTAGTTTACTTTCTGGATTAAAAACAAAATTGTACTGCATTTGCCATGATGCACTGGGGATGACTGTATGCTGGAGTGTGAGCAGGGTGCTCCCTTTCTGTTTTTTCTGTTTAAGAAGCCTCGCTTGGGACAACGAGCTGACAAGCTCTGGTTGAAGCACCTGCGTGCCAGTGAGTGGTACACAAACCTGAGAGGACTTCTAGAAGCACTTCCAGCAACCCACAGACAAAGCTGCTCTGTGCTGATGAAGGGTTTACCCAGAAACACGTGTCCAGAGATTTACAGCACTTGCTGTACCTACTAAAGTAAAAAACTTTAGTTTACTTTATGATAAAAAAGGAAATTGTACTGCATTTGCCATGATGCACTGTGGCTGACTGTATGCTGGAGTGTGAGCAGGGTGCTCCCTTTCTGGTTTTTCTGCTTAAAAAGCCTTGCTTGGGCCAACGAGCTGGCGAGCTCTGGTTGAAGCACCTGCTGGCCAATGAGTGGTACACAAACCTGAGTGGACTTTTGGCAGCACTTCCAGCAACCCCAAAGACAAAGCTGCTCTCTGCTGATGAAGGGATTACCCAGAAACACATGTCCAGAGATTTACAGCACTTGCTGCACCTACTAAGGTAAAAAAACTTAAGTTTACTTTATTGATTAAAAATGAAATTGTACTGCTTTTGCCATGATGCACTGGGGCTGATTGTATGCTGGAGTGTGAGCAGGGTGTTCCCTTTCTGGTTTTTCTGTTTTAGAAGGCTCCCTTGGGCCAACGAGCTGACGAGCTCTGGTTGAAGCACCTGCATGCCAGTGAGTGGTACACAAACCTGAGAGGACTTTTGGCAACACTTACATCAACCCCACAGACAAAGCAGCTCTCTGCTGATAAAGGGATTACCCAGAAACACATGTCCAGAGATTTACAGCACTTGCTCCACCTGCTAAGGTGAAAACCTTTAGTTTACTTTATGGATTAAAAACTAAATTGTACTGCATTTACCATGATGCACTGGGGCTGACTGTATGCTGGAGTGTTAGCAGGGTGCTCCCTGTCTGGTTTTTCTGTTTAAGTAGGCTCCCTGGGCCAACGAGCTGGCGAGCTCTGGTTGAAGCACCTGTGTGCCAGTGAGTGGTACACAAACCTGAGAGGACTTTTGGCAGCACTTCCAGCAACCCCCAGACAAAGCTGCTCTCTGCTGATGAAGGGATTACCCAGAAACATCTTTCCAGAGATTTACAGCACTTGCTGCACCTATTAAGGTGAAAAACTTTTGTTTACTTTATGGATTAAAAATGAAATTGTACTGCATTTACCATGATGCACTGGGGCTGACTGCATGCTGGAGTGTGAGCAGGGTGCTCCATTTCTGTTTTTTGTTATATATATATATCCATATCTATATATTTCCCCAAATGGCCCCTTCTAGGCGTTCTCCAATAAGTCGGTGCTTGTATCAGGGATGGGCCAACCCTGTAAGCAATTCTCCATCAAATGACGAGAAGTCAAACACGGCACTCACAGGAATCCTTTAGTTTCTTGAGATCAAGTTTACCCAACACCAACGCGTTTCAAACAAGAATGTTTTGATCACATTAAGTGAGTGATGCATTTACACATAATTTATAGTCTCTCCCATTTCATACCTTAATGAGGCATTATGGGATATGTAGTCCTACCATTTACAAATATAACACCAAATAGTGAATAAAAACCCAATTTTTACACTGAACCCAATATCTACATAAATTAAACAAAAACTATTTAAATACAACCATTATTTGACCTGTTCTTGCTTACAATCACCAATCTTAGATTTCGGGAGAACAAACACCATTAGTTAAGCTGCATAAAAACAAAAACAAAAAAAACAGCAAAGGAACCACTCCTATTACATCACTTTTGGGCTGGTTCTTTCTTCGTGCAGTCCGATGGATACAAGTCTAGTACTTTTAGGAGATTTACGTTTGTGAAACTATCCCCTAGATGTTTATTGGACATCTAATCATGGAAAAGCACGTCAATAAGCAACTGACTTGCTTCCTTGAGGACCATGAACTTTTTGACTCGTCTCAAATGGGATTTAAACCCCAAGATAGTACTGAATCGGCCCTTCTGGCGGTAACTGAGTCCACCCGGCATTTTTTAGACCAGGGAGGTCACATAGCCATCATTCTATTGGATCTCAGGGCTGCCTTTGACACTGTGGATCATAACACCCTTCATCAAAGGCTCTCTAGTATAGGGGTAGAGGGGACAGCATTAGCTTTGTTCTCTTCTTTTCTACCGGTAGAACCTTCCAAGTCCTGGATCGTTCTTTCTTGTCCAATACATATCCCCTGACCTGTGGAGTCCCACAGGGCTCTTCTTTGAGCCCTACTCTTTTTAATATCTGTCTTTCCTCCCTTGCTAAAATTGTTAAACCATATGACCTTTCAGTCATCACATATGCTGACGACACCCAACTAATAGTGTCTTTCCAGTACCAAGGGTTCTCCCTTAACGAATCTCTCCCTCTGCCTAGCAGACATCGGTAAATGGAATAACAGGTCCAAACTGAAATTTTATGAAGGGAAATCAGAGGTAATGATTGTAGGCAATGGGATCCCATCTAATCTTGCGGCGCTGTATCCAGAAGCTCTTAGCAACTTTCATCCTCCCAAAGATCATATAAAGAGCCTTGGCTTCTGGCTTGACTGCTGTCTGACAATGGAACAACATTCCAAAAAGATTTCTTCCTCCTGCTTCTGTCTCCTTAGAACCTTAAGGAAAATCTTTAAGCTGCTACCCCCTCTGGCCAGAAGAATTCTTATTCATGCCATGATACTTTTGCGACTGGACTACTGCAACTCTCTTTTTCTCAGTTCTCCTGACTATGTAGTGAAGAAACTTCAGGTCGTACAGAATGCGGCCGCAAGACTACTGATGAATTTACCTAGACACCATTCAGCCAAGTCAGCCTTAGCTTCGCTTCATTGGCGTATTCACTTTCAAGCCCTATGCATGATGCAGAAAGCTCTGCTCAACAAAGGACCCCATTTTCTTAGACAAAGCATCTCTCTTTATGCCCCTACAAGAACGCTGAGATCCTCCTCCACCCAGCTGGTTCATATATATCACCGTTCAAGAGGGCTTCCTGGGGAGGTAACTCGTTTTCAATCAAGGCAGCTTGCCTCTGGAATTCCCTACCCCTAGAATTCCGGCAAGAACCTTTGGAACTCACATTCTGGAAAAAAATAAAAACTGTTCTTTCCCGACCTAACTTTCTCTTTCTTTGTTTAGTTAATTTTTTGCATCAGAGCTGTTACCGCCTTTCTAGCGCTGGGAAGCCTTTGGGTAGCTATGCACTTTGTAAATCTTTTATACTAAACTAAACTAAACATCTCTCTCATTCTGCATATTATTCTTCATTTCTCTCGAGGTAATGGTATCACACCCTACAATTCTCCAATTAATCAGATAAATGACTCAGAAAGACTCATAGAGATGATGACAGACATATCGGAAACCCAATGCAGGTACTCAAAGAGCAAATAAGGGGCAGTTTTATGTTATAGATGGCAGTACAGTTCTTCATCACCATTGATCCCATACATGGTCATAGTTTTTAATCTGATAATGAACCTAGATTCTAAGCGTCTCAGCTGTTGAACTCTATCCTTCCCTCTTTTCTGTTTTTTAATCATAGCTACACCAAAAAACCTCATATGTAACCAGTCAGCTCCCTCATGATTTTTCAAATGGTTGGTCATTGAGAAGTTCATATCACCATTTTGTACTGCCCTGATGTGTTCTAATATTTGTTTTTTCAATGGACAGATAGTACTACCTACATATCTTAGGCCACGAGACATTCTATAACATATACTACAAATGTGGTATCACATGTGGTCCTTTCTTCAATTAAAATGTCTCTGCCCTGGGAGTCCAATATTTTTTTCCTGTTGCTCCCTATCTTGCATGCTTTGCACTTGTTGCAACAGTAAAAAGCTTTTTGTGAGGCTGTTAACCAGTTCGACATAGTTGGTAGTTCAAAATGGCTTTTTACTAACATATCTTTCAAAGATGGTACCTTCCTATATATTACATAGGTCGTACTCCCACTTTGGGACCAACATCCATATCTTTTTTGATCAGGTGCCAGTGTCTGTTCAAGATATTCAAAATTTGTGAATTTTCATTACTGTTATTCAAAATCAATCATATCTTATCATTGTTCCCCACTGGTCCTTGTTCTACCACTTTGACCAAGGTCTGTGTTCTAGTTTTTTGTCTTGCCTTTTGTTTTCCCCGTTTTACATCTGTTATGCTATTAATTGTGTTTGACCAATGACTTTGTGTCTCACCACTGCCCATATTAGTTGCTCAATGTTCACCAGTAGCACATTGCATGCTGTATTCAGTTTAGCTGCCTATTGGCTTTAACATGGCATTAGACATTACATTTGGTATTTAGGTTAGCTGCCTATTGGCTTTAACGTCAAGTTAGACATTACATTTGGTATTTAGGTTAGCTGCCTATTGGCTTTAACGTGGAGTTAGACATTGCAGTTGAGACATTGCAGATGAGCTGCGTTTTTCCAAGCTGTGTTATTCCACATGATAGACCAAGCTGTGTTTTTCACACCAAACCCTAGCTGATAAGAGAGCGTAGATTTTGTGTTTACCTCTCAATCCAGTCTGAGAACGAGTGAAGTTTGGAGAATTGGCCACTCTCCAAGTTTATTCGGTTCTCACACTGAGTTTGCTTTTGACGATGGCCCTGGGCAACAGGGAGGGGAGAAAGATTTTGACTTCAGACAGGAACGGACGTCAGTTGCCTGTCTCCCGTTTGGGTAGAAAATCTCTTTCTCGCAGTTGAACCGGAGTCATCAACTTGCAGACCTCAGAAAGATGAAGCGGAGTGATAGGCCCTACTGTGATGCAATTTTGACTTTTATGCTTTGCTTTGAAGTTATACTATAATATAATCACATGTATTTGCTGTGTACATTGCAACTTAGAAGTACTTTGATATATTTTGCTTTCTTTGCTGCGACTACTTTTAAACGTGTGCTTTCAGCCTACTAATTTCGTCTTTCAGGAACCTCGTGGTGAAGTAATAATAACAATAAATGTCTTCTTTAAACTAAGAAGTGTATTCCAGAGAAATTTTGTAAGCTCGGTCATAAGATAAGAGAAGGAAAGCAAAACAACATCTCTAGCTTATATCCTCTTGCCAAAAACCTTAGTTCCATCTCTTAAAATTTCTTATCCATATCATCTTCATTTGAACAATTTCTCTTAATCCTAATGAATTCCCCTCATGGGATGCTTTTTATGAGTGATTTCGGATGGATACTTGATCCATGTAAGATACTGCTAGTGGCTGTTGGTTTACGATTTAATCCCGTTTGTAGTGTGTTATCCTCTATGTACACCATCACATCTAAAAATTCTTTAGAGACCTTACTCATTTTGTATGTGAATTGAAGTCCTATATTATTACTATTTAGTTTGTTAAAAAAAACTCCACAAACATATTCTCAGTGCCATTCAAGATTATGAATAGATCGTCTATGTATCTTAATCAGACCATAACTTTCTCCATAAGGTATTCATTTTCTTCCCCCCCAAGCTATGTGCTTCTCCCACCAACCCATGGTCAGATTCATTTAGCTTGGAGAAAATGAAACTCCCATGGCAGTCCCACAAATTTGTTGGTAAATGTCATGATTGAAAATAAATACATTGTTACGCAAACATAATTCTACCATTTCTGCCAACATTTCAGAATGTTTAAGAAAGTGAATACTTCTCTGCTGTAAAAAATATTTTACCGCTTTCATTCCCAATTCATGAGAGATTGATGTATAAAGGGAAACAACATCTATGATGATCAAAACATAGGTGGTCATTCTGACCCTGGCGGTCTTTGACCGCCAGGGCGGAGGACCGCGGGAGCACCGCCGACAGGCCGGCGGTGCTCCAATGGGGATTCCGACCGCGGCGGTAAAGCCGCGGTCGGACCGGCACCACTGGCGGGGTCCCGCCAGTGTACCGCGGCCCCATTGAATCCTCCGCGGCGGCGCAGCTTGCTGCACCGCCGCGGGGATTCCGACCCCCCCTACCGCCATCCAGATCCTGGCGGTCGGACCGCCGAGATCCGGATGGCGGTAGGGGGGGGTCGCGGGGCCCCTGGGGGCCCCTGCAGTGCCCATGCCACTGGCATGGGCATTGCAGGGGCCCCCGTAAGAGGGCCCCTACATGTATTTCACTGTCTGCTGCGCAGACAGTGAAATACGCGACGGGTGCAACTGCACCCGTCGCACAGCTTCCACTCCGCCGGCTCGATTCCGAGCCGGCTTCATCGTGGAAGCCTCTTTCCCGCTGGGCTGGCTGGCGGTCTGAAGGCGACCGCCCGCCAGCCCAGCGGGAAAGTCAGAATTACCGCCGCGGTCTTTCGACCGCGGAACGGTAACCTGACGGCGGGACTTTGGCGGGCGGCCTCCGCCGCCCGCCAAGGTCAGAATGAGGGCCATAGTCTGCCTGCCATGTTACTCCTTTCAATAGTCTCAAAAAATCCCCTGTATTTTTTATATATGAATTAAGATCTGTAACCATTGGTGCCAAAAAATAATCCACATATTCAGATACTTTTACTGGAAATTATGGGTCTCCCCGTTTTTTTTTTTAGCGTCTTATGAATTTTTGGTAAAAAATACAAAGTGGGCAAAGTTGGATTGTCACTCCTCATGAACTTCAGTTCATCCATAATAATCAAACCATCCGAAAACCACTTCTCTAGTTTCTGATTTAAATCCAATACCAAATCATTCATCGGATTTTTGCTCAGTTTGCAATAGTTTGTCTTCACTCGCAATTGTTTGTAGGCCTCTTCCAGATAATCATTTTTCTCCCAGATCACAATATTTCCTCCTTTGTCCGCCAGTTTTATCTCTATATTATGATTATCCATTAACTCCATCAATGCCTTAGGTTGTTATTTCGTCAAATTTTCTTTTCCTTTGTTATCTCTATTAGGCTGTATTTTTTCCATCTCCATGGGGGTCATTACAACCCTGGTGGACGGTGTTAAAGCGGTGGTAAGACCGCCAACAGGTTGGCGGTCTTTTTTTGGGAATTATGACCATGGCGGTTACCGCCATGGTCATCCGCCGCTTCTCCGTACTGCCCGCCATGGCGAAGACGACCGCTGGGCTGGAGACCTGGGTCTCCAGCCCGGCGGCCGCGACAATACCGCCGCTGGTATTTTGACCCGGCTTACCGCCGTGGATTTCCGGCGGTAGGAACCGCCATGAAATCTATGGCGGTAAGCACTATCAGTGCCAGGGAATTCCTTCCCTGGCACTGACAGGGGTGTCCCCCACACCCCACCCCCACCCCGACTCCCTCTCCTACACCCCCCACCAACCCTGCCACCCCCCAAGGGTGGCAGGGCCCCCCCTCCCCACCCCGACCCCTGACATTACCTGACACATACACACCCGACACGCACGCAGGCACCACCAACACACATACACGCACACACCGACATACATGCCAACATCCACACACACATTCAAACATACACGTGCACATCCATACAGACATACCTACAGACATACACGCACTCATTCCCAAAACAGGCACCACCCCGCAAGCATACACGCACTCACACACCCCCTCTATATACACCCACGCACACCCCCATGCACGCACACAACACACAACACCCCCCCACCACCCTCCCCTAACGGACGATTGACTTACCTGTTCCGTCGATCCTCCGGGAGGGGACGGGAGCCATGGGGCAGCTCCGCCGACACCACACCGCCAACAGAACACCGCCGCGCAGAATCACAGGACGTGATTTGCTGGGCGGTGTTCTGTTGGCGTGGCAGTGGAGGTGGAGCAACCTCCACTTCCCCGCCGGCCGTCACTATGGCTGTTGGCGGCTCTCCGTCGGAAAAACAACGTAGAGCTCCCTACAGTCATAATACGCTGAGGGGAAAACCGCCACCACTGGCGGTCTTCAGCACGGCGGTCCCTCGGCGGTCTTGTGAAAAGACCGCCGAGGTCGTAATGACCCCCCATAACAACTAAATCATGGAATATGTCAATCTTATTCCCTGGTGCTAGTACTGGGTAGAACTTGGATTTAGGTTTAAACTTTATATCAATCCCTAATGTAGATAATACTTGTGTTTCCGTCAGAGTCTCATCTTCTAAATCATGCATTAAATCATATGCCGTTTTTAGCTCCAATTTTTGTTCTATTGTCCTATCTGACTTCCAACTGATTTCCATTTCCCTTGTGCTAATTTTTTCTGCTTTTGATAAATATTTTGCCAATTTTAGCTCCTGCACAAATTTGTATAAGTCAATTCTCGTTTGTACAAAATCTTGATGTTTTTCTGGGCAAAAGCTTGGGCCTTTCTGCAGAACACTTGCTTCTATATTCATTAATTGATGACTTGACAGATTCACAGTCAAATTTTCTACCTTTTCAGGATTGATTACTATGTCCTTAATTTTTTCCTGCTGCGTAACATGTAGTCCTTTCCTCTTTCTGGTCCCCCTTCTCATTTTCCTATATCCCTTGTTTCCTTCGTGCTTTCCCATCCTCGACCTCTGCCCCTTCCTCTGTCCCTTGTTGTATTTTGATCCAAGTACACTAGCTTCATTTCGTCTAAAAAAAGTAGTCTTCTTCCCACTGGTACTTGACCCTTCACCTTCGCTCTGATCTGTCTCTGAACCGCTATTTTCCATGACTTCAATTTCTTCCAAATGTATTGCTCCTGTATGTAGTTGTTGTTTAAGAATATCAAACCTTTTAGCAAAAGTCAGAATACGGCCTGTTTCATAATCCTTCTCATCTCTTAGGAATGTATTTCTCTTGCGATTTTCTATTTGATTCTCATACTTATCCAAGGTCGCATTCATCGCTTTCTTATATTTTTCTTGTTCCTGTACCTGATCCAGTGCCTGTATTCTCATCTCTAACTCCTTAATACTTTCTCTTAACTTCAAGATATCCTTTTTGGCATGCTTGATGATGATTTCCATCATGTGTTTAGAACATTGCATGCTATTGGCTCCCCTTTCTTCTAGTATTTCAGCACATGTATCTGGATGGTTCAGAATGGTAAAGATTCGTAACCCCCTTGGTACCCTTTCCATTTGTACATATTTCTCCAAGGTAATAATTTTCCAGCTTTTCGAAATGTCTTTTATCATCAACTGTTCCAATTGTATATATAGTTGTTCAATATTATCTTTTGGTAATGTTGTTCCATCCCCTTGGGACACACTGATATTTTGTGATCCATTTGTCTTACAGAAAGTCAATTCTGCTCATTGTATTCTTCTTGCAGCCCTTTCTTTCATGTTCAAAAACTAATTTATCCTCAAATTTGGGTGTTTAGTAAACAAGGTCTTGATAGCAAGTCAAAGAAAAAACCAATCCTAAATTACAAAATTACTTAAAAAGTCACTCTTATTGGGTATTCTTGATCAGATATTGTTTTACATCTATATACCCAAAACGTTAAGAAACCCGGGTTCTTAATAAGTAACACAATTCTGTTACCTCTTGAACCACTGTCAAATGTATACTTTCATTTTATAAAAAAGTCATGCCATTTACCTGAAAAGCAGTCCAAACGTCCTTGATGGCGTCCTCCGACCCCACAAGTTTGATACTTCAATTCAAGTAACAGCTCGACCCTTTTTCCGTTTTTATTTCTGGGGCATACTCCAAATTATATCATTGAGAGTTTGTTGCAGAATGCTTTCTTTCTTTTATCTTTTTTCCCTTTGCCAAAACACGATACATTCACTGTTCTGGGAAATGCAGTAGAAAGACAACGCCGTTTATGATCTGCACGCTTTATATCATCCTATTTAGACAATTATGTATTACAGGCAAGGTTGCCAAATGTCAATGCCGCACTACATTCTTCTGTTATCAAAGCATTTTTTTTTTCTAAGAGCAAAACCAATGAGTTTTGACTCATGCGAGTCTTCGAACGTGACCAAGACTATATATATATATATATATATATAGATGTACATATATATATATATATATATATATATATATATATATATATATATATATATAGTCTTGGTCTATAGATTGAATTTACCATAATGCAATAGGGCAAACTGCATGCTAGAGCATGAGGCAGTGTGCTCCCACCTGTTTCCTGTTTAAAAGGGTCCTTTAAGCCAGCAAGCTGACAAGCTCTGGTTGATGCACCTGAGTGTCAGTGAGTGGTACTTAGACCTGAGAGAGCTTTGGCAACATTTCCAGCAGGCCCAGAAAAAAGTCTGCTGCTAAACCCCAAAACAGTGTGAAAGGCAGTGTACATCTATATATATATACATGCTACCTACTGGTACTAGGAAACAGGTGGGAGCACACTGCCTTTCACACTGTTTTGGGGTTTAGCAGCAGAAAGGTAGTTTTCAGTACGCAGATTATGCTTTTCATTATTTTGTGTAAATCCATTCAGTAGCTATCAATACATTCAAGGAAATCCTCATTTGTAGATCTCTGACAGTGATGACTTTGCAAATAATTATGATCTTGTGCAGGGAAATGCAGAGCTCTGATTGACTGCCAACACTTCAACTGGGAAGAGTTGGCACCCAACTTGGGACTCGGCTTCAGTCGAGTCCCTAAAACAAAAGTGACAAAAAAGAAAAGGGGCCAGGGTAGGGACACCCTAACCCTTTAGCTCTGCTGCAGGGGTCCAAGAGGGACCCCGCCAGGGCACAAAAAAGCACTTTTTAAACATTTTAGCACAACTTTGAGACGAGGTTATGAATTTGCTGTAAAATTGTTTTTAAAAACATGCGTGGTCTCCAACACATGTTTCATTAAAATCACCGGGTGGGCCAGTGTAAAGTTCCTATCCCAGATATGAATGCAAGAAACATGTTCAAATCATGTAAGTATGATCTTTTATTAGAAGACAGCACAGTATCTCCTCTGGTCCAGGAGCCAGGCTAACAGTACTCTACATAAAGATTAGAGATCTCTCAATACAATACAAATGACATGTATGCTATTCAAAGATACACATGAAACTTAAAGGAACAAAACCACAACTTAACAGCCAGGTCCCGGGGGTAGGTTTAAAATAAAGAAGGGGGTGCACAGGGCCATCCTACTAGTATTAATCCTGGTCCAGAGAATGACACCTCCCCAGGACAAAATGTATTAATTGTACTGGGGGGCCTTTGGCCCCCCTCTCTGAGCCACAGGGACTGCCATCTCCCTGGGGCTAACATAGATTTATGTGGAGGGGCAGTTCGGCCCCTCTGCAGCCCCAGGGGCAGCCACCAACCTCGGACAAATAGTAAAAGAAATGTGGGGGGCCATGTGACACCCCGCAGCCCCAGGGACAGCCACCTCCCTGGGGCATAAGTATTGAAAGCACGGGAACCAAATGGCCCACCCCCCACAGCCCCAGGGACCAGCACCTCCTTAAATTATAGGGGGCTATGTGCCCCACCGCAGCCCCGGGTACCGTCACCTCCCCAGGGCTGAATTTAGAAATATTAAAAAAACAAATAGGGTCCATCACAGACTCCCAGGGACCCCCACCTCCCCAGGGCTATTTACATGGTGGAAGGGGGTTGTGGGGCCCTCCCTCAAGGAGCCATTAATAGCCCTGGACACCAGCGTGCCCCAGAGCCAGCTCTTGCTTTGTCGCAGGGTCCCACACCTGGGACATAGTTGTTTGCTGTGACTTGGAGGAAACTTGGTCAGTTCCTGCCAAGTCACAGTAAACAGTCCGCTTGCAGCAAGTGACAGCTGTCAAACAGCTCTCACGTTCTGCGAGCAGAGGTTGACAGAGGCACACAGAAAGTACAGTCTGTTCGTCTTTCGTATTTTTTTTCTCATGCATTGGCTAAATAACCGGAACAGAGTCTATTAACCTATTTGTGTTATCCTTTCATCCACTGGCTGTTTACTAGATCGCACCTTTTTCTTGTCATCTCTTAAATGGCTTGTAGGCGGATTTCCAAGTAGTTCTCATTACTATTTTGTAACCCCATATAAAAAGAGTGACTATATTCTATGAACGTAATGTGCTCCTTCATGGTCCAGAATGATCATATTTATAGATGTTTATTGAGGAATAGTTTGCTTCAGGTTAATGCTGATATTCATCCTTGCGCGAATTTAGATTATGCTTGCTGTATGGACAATCTGCATTTCAGGTAAATTATTGAGGTTTTAAACATGTCCGACTGCTCTACTCAGGCACTTGCGAAGGGCTGACTAGTGGCAACTCCATCTGCCTTGCAGAACTTTCAGAATCTGCTCTAAAAGAGACGAAAGCTAAGAAAGAGGTAAGAGACAGGAAAGAGGAAATGGCAAAGGAGGTTATATATAGGAAAACGGAGAGATGGTGGGTAGAAAGGATAAAGGTGAAAAGACGGAAGCAAGAGTAGAAAAGAGGGAGTATAAAAGGATGGTGTAAAAGGGACTAATAGAGCAGAGCAGAGAGGATATGGATGCAAAAATAGAAAGGGGGAGAAGAGTGGATGGAGAAAATTACAGACAATATGAAATCGAAGATGGGATATTCTGAAAGGGTGGTATTGAGAGAAAACAATTAGAAAAAAGTATGAAGAACGCCCCTCCCCCGTGCAGCCTCCACTCTTTGTAAAGTGTTAGACTGTAAAAATGGGACTAGTTTTGCACATTCTCACACAGCACCCAACAGTACTCCCACTGCATCTCACAACATTCATAATTACCTCCATAGCATCCTCACTGCCCTACAGAGCAAACATATTGTACTCAAACTTCACTTTATAGTTTTCATGGTTCACCAACAACACTCAATCACACACAGCATCCACAATGCGCCACACTACATCCATACTAAACTACTGCACTCAAAACTACACTACATAGTGTTCACATTTTATCCTGTGCACTTTCACTGTACCCCGCAGTACTGTAGAACGTACATTTTACCCCATTACAGGGTACAAGCTGCTTGTCGCCATGACTCTACCCCTAGCCCTATGCTTTACTGAAGTCCACAATGAGATGCTACACTGGTTTGGACACTGTTTCCATTTTACGGACAGTTGCTTTATTGGTGTTGTCAATTAAGGTTGCGTGAAGCATCTTGTGAGTGCTGAAGAGCACAGAGATGGACTTCATTCTTCGATTCCAGTTGAGGTTTGTGCTCCAAATTAGTTTTCCACCAGCTGAGGGGGATTTGGCTTTGCCGATTGTAGCACTAATATTGAAATTGTAAATTGCAAGCCTTTGCACTAATACTTGAGAGTGATGAAATAAATATTGAAACCTTGTGTACTATATTAATGTGTTTTCTTTTCTTTCCATGAGGTCTCTGTAAGCCTAACACTGTGTTTCCTATGAGGGCACTTTGGCCAAATACTGATTGCCCGAAGGCACGTGTCCTAGTGGCCATTCAATTTCAGAGCCCCCTCTACTCACCGTCCTGATCCCTTCATTTTTCCCAACCACCAACCATTTTTTCTTTGTGCTAAAGGAAAGAGAGATGGAGCCTCATGCTTAACCAATAGGCGTGCACTGCGCCCTAATTCAGCCCTCCTTCTGAAAATAAAAATTGGTTTTGCTGAGCACATCATTAACTTTTTTTAAATGTCGATTCTTTATTAATTTTTTCAACAATATCATTAATAGAGTGCAAATAGTAGGTGCACAGCGTCAACTCTCTTTCAAACAATAACAGGGACATGCAACAACACATATCAGTAAGGTTAATCCCTTATGTATAAATGCCGAGTGTGGAGACGCAACTCAAGGGTCAATCACCAAAGCAAACATCTCGTATTAGTATTCCACCTCTATCTCCTCCATTTCCTCCCCATTCTCTGATCAGTGCTAAGTGTACCAATTCAACATTTCTTTATTCAGTTGCATTTTGAAACCGTAAAAGACACAACACGTACAACAATTGCACATAAATACAATAATAAAAATATCATAATACTTAAAAATAATAAATACACAGTGCTTATTCCAAAGTTTTCCGAATAATCATAGCAGAATTTGAAAAATTTCACAGGTTAATAATTACCCAATGCCCTGATAGCATTTTCACATATAAAAATGCTGATCTAGCTTGTCTAAAGTAAAGGTCTTTCAACAATGGAACTATAATAAGAGTCATGGGGGCTTGATAAAATGTACAAAACACCATAAAGTGCATGGTGTCCTGGAGTGACGTATTGTCACATCCACAAAGACCCAACAGGTTAGGATCATAACATTTTCGAGGTGATTATAAGGCTAAGTGCAATAAATTTAACCTGAAGCGAGTCAAAAACACTCTATCCTTGATTTTTCACAATCAATAAATAGGGTTCAGTCTCCCATGTTGAAGTTATCATGACATGTTGGCGAACTGAGGGCTTAACCAACTCCACATCCTCTCAGTTTATGGTCAGTTGTTCTCTAATGGTCTTTGATCCACTTCAGGTCCCCCTTTACAATACTCTCTGGCTTGAGATAAATCTCTATCCTGCCTAAACCTGTGAGGGTATCTTTCACGATTCCTAGCCAAGGGATTTTTAGAGCATGAGCCATCTGCAAGCAGTCTCTCATAATAAAACGATTTAAAGACAGTTCCTTTCTCTACCATATCCTGATCCAGGACATTAACAAGTGCATTGCTATAAGGTCACTCAAATAAATAACCCCCAGCTCCTCATGTTCGACATAGGTTGATGTATTCTGAGAGACGCAAAGCACCCACCTTAAAAATCTGTTCTCCTCGATCTATAGCTCCCTCGTAGGAAGATACCCCCAAATATCACTCCCATAAATTACCTTTAAGATGCATTCAGCTTCATAGATTTTCATTAAGACTTTTAGTGGCCTACATCCCAACCCTGCCGCAAAGCTAGAAACAGCCCCTATGGACTTTCTAAACTCCATTTTCCTAGACTCCATCAAAGGCTTCCAACTTAAGCTATAAACAAACTGCACCCCAAAATATGGGAAACTCCCTACTTTAATCAGGTGTTGGTGGCCTAGTGTAAAGGACTTAGACATTAATGGTGTTGCCACCTGGACCATAATGTATGATTTAGACAAGTTAACTGCAAGATTCAGATGTTTCAGAAAATGGTCAAAAGCATTCAGTAACTTTTTGAAGTCCATTGGCGGTTCTTCCCATCAAAACTGCATCATCCGTGTATAACAGCACTGGCAAGGAGCGGGAACCTATTAAAGGGCAATCATCCTTGAAGTCCGCTAGAGCCTTCTCAAACCCATTCAAATATAAGGTGAACAGAAAGAGGATGAGAATGCAACCCTGTCTCACACCACGCCTCGTAGTAAAGCTCTCTGAACAAACTAAATCTGCTGAGTGCCTAACCACTGCCTTGATATTTAGGTGAAGATCCCTGAGAAAATAAACAATGTTTGGGTCAACTACCATGTCTAACAAAATGTGCCACAGTTTATCCCGGTTAACCCAGTCAAATGTGGATGTTAAATCCTTAAATACAAGATGCATGGCTTCTGAACGAGCAATGGTATATTTACTACCGATCATACAAGGATTAAGACACTGGTCAATTGTCGACCTGCCCTGTTGAAGCCCATACATTATTATCATCCGCCCATAAGCGCAGTCTGTCCAATATCACCCTGCCCAATACTTTTACTACAGAATCGAGCAGGCAAATAGGCCTATAACACTCAGGCTTACTCTTGTCACCTTTTTAAATGCTGGGACAATTATTGAACTAGACCAGAATGGCGGAGAACCCACCCTTACCGCAGTGTTCAGAGCCAACGTTAGCGTAGGGGCCCAAATCTCCATAAATTGTAAGAATAAATCTGGTGGGATGCCATCCAGTCCCGAGGCCTAATTCCTGGTGAGACCCAGGATTCCCTGTTTAACGTCTTCTAGGATAAAGACCGCATTAGGCTTTCCACACACCTCCTGGGACTCCATGCTCATAGTGATCTGTACAGGACAGCTGTATATCTTATCAAATGATCCACCCAATCCTTGGCTGGTAAGTGATGATTTATGCTGGGAATATTCTCCTGGGCAAAGCTGGGCTGATTAACAACACACTTGTTAAAAATAGTTTATACGGGCTGCTTTACTCAAAAAAGGAATGATGAAGATGCACAAATAATGCCATACACATATATGTCCAAAATAATTTTTGAATGAACAGGGTACCTACACAAGAGGTTGATAATCCTCAGGCCCTTGTGGTTGCAACATGTAGACTGTAATTAGTATAGTGAAATGTATAATATAGAAGTTATATTTAAATTGAATATGGGTATGATGTAGAGATAGAGCATTATCTTTATGAAGGGCAATGCCTATTGTTTTAATAAGTGGGTCTAAGGGGATTTTTTGAGTAAAGCAGCCCCTGTAAATGTTTTTAACAAGTGAGTTCAAAAGGGAATCTTTATTTAGTTTTATATATCGACCATTCCCCTTTTGGCTAAGAAGGGCATCTCTCTTCCTGTTGTGGTTGCTGATTAATAACACCCCAAAACTTTGCACTATCTTTGATGGTACTAGCATATAGGAAATCCTTCCAAATCCTTCCTCTTAAATAACCATTCCTTCTCTTAAGATCTTCTTTGTAAGGCGCCTACACATGCTCACCAGTTCCTTGTCTCTGGGGAAGGATTTAAGCGCACTCTTTAGTTTATGCAAGGCCCTCGAGCAGCCTGAATCAAACCATTTCAGGGTGTGTTTAGGGGACCTGCTACAAGCTATGGAAAGAAGCATTTTAACCTTTGCTGAAACAGCTGTAAAAGCAGCTAGAAGATCCTCGTCCGAGGAAGACGGCTCTAGGCAAATTGCCCATTCTAACTGGCAACTTTGAAAAAGTGCAGTTGCAAAGGTATCAGGCTCCACTAGAGATCATTTTAAACATCTCCCCTATCTCTGAATCTGAATCTGGGAAGCATTTTGCTGACAGGCAACTTTCCTTACAGATAGTCTAGGACACCTTAGGCTCAATACCAGGGGATTATGATCACTAAGAGGGTGGCAAATTACTTCAGATTTGGTGATAAATAAAGTATAGTAACAGAGACAAAGATGTAATCGATAATCGAGGCACAGCCTCTTCCTTGGTAAGGTGGAACAAATATCCCATCCTCTGGAACTGCAATCATACCCCAAGTATGCACAAGATTGAAGTCACTAAACAACAGTATCAGTTCATTACTTTCTCGGGAATGTTCCAAGTGGGGCTACCGGTTCAAACAACATTTACCCGAGATACTAGAGGACAGGATCTGCAAATCGTGTACCAGGCCTCCCACATTTTCCAGAGGTGCGTGTTAAAATCCCCAACCAATATTGAGTTTGTCATCCTCTCACCCTGCTGCCTCCCTCACAACTCCATATCCAGATTCCAGGTTTTGGCATTGTAAACATTTTGTAGCACCATGCTCAAAGTGCTGGCAAGCATAATCCTTAAGGTGTGAATAGTATTGGCAGTAGATGCTATCTCTCTTACCTGCCTGTCAATCCTAATGGAGACAAACATTGTTATGTCCCCTCTAACTCGGCCAGTAGCTGATTGGATGGCTGGCTTAAATATGTTTTATAACCCTTGAAATGGGATACAGTTTTACACTCCCACATTTCTTGAAGACAGATCAGATAGAAACCTTTCACAAAAAGTATCCATTCCACCTCCTTGAATTTAGGGGACAGCCCTGTTATATTCCCACTAAGTAGACGTATGTCATCCCTATTTCCTAAAGTTGTAGCATCCACACTGTGAGCAGAAATACCCTCACATGCAGAAGCCTCACCCCCAATTAAAGATGCTGCTGCTGTAGGTTCGCATCACTCACAGGCATCCAATTGTGTCAAAGGGGTAAACCTATTATGACATGTCATTTTGGGGTGAGTAGACTGCCACAGTGTATGAGACATAATACAAGATCTCCCCTGGAGTCCTGTAAATAAATGCCCATGGGTCGGTCTATAGAAAAAGCCCACTGGCAAAACATGGATGGCACAAGATAAACAACTTCTGCTGAGATCTGCCCTAGCAAATACATGTTCAGCCATATTTGCCCTCTTAAAATTAACAACAATACAGTCTCCCTCCAGGGTCTTTGGTCCCTTATCCAGCCAATTTACTCTCCTCACCATATTGCTACAATCAGAGCTCAAATGGGAGCCTACTACCAATATGCTACTTTATACTTCAGCTCCCTATATGACTCCGTTTGATTAGTACCCAGAGGAGGAAAATTACTCAAAACCACTGCATCGGGGGTAGCATCGGGAGAGAGATCAATTATTGCCAGATTTGGGGTGCTAGATATTTTGTCATGTTCCCTTTTGGATGCTGTAGGCCTAAAACTCAGAGAATTTTCCATTACAGGATGCATACCTGGATCGCTAATACTATTACCACCCCAATAAACTCATTTCCTAGAAATCCACACAAAATAGATTCAAGTCCAGGTGGGAGCCTTCCCTACTAACCAGTATAGACTTATCCATATGGGCAGCCACCAATCGTTTCCGCAGCGGTCTCTGGGAAGACCATGTTAATTGCCCACCATTCGTTCATAGGATGACAGGCTCAATATTTTTACATCATGTCATCAGAGGCTCCACTAACCCTTTTATCAGAATTCAAGTCTAGAATATAGGGAATCCAAGCAGGATTGTAGCTTGCTTTCAATCAGATCCTCTATCAAATTATTCCCTAGTTTAACCTTTGATCTAGGGGGCGAGCCACCGTCTGTTCTCGGATCCCGTCTCTCTCTTTTCTTCTGTTTCCGAAAGAGATTGAGAGTCTTTCCCTTGTTCTGAACCTGAAATGCACAGGATAGGAACTTTGGCTGGGACCACGGCTCCACAATGAACCCGACTACAGCCTTTATTGGGTTCAGATCTGGCCCACTTGTTAGTGACCGAGAACCATCAGTGACAGCAAATAATGCTGCATCCCCTAAGTGCTGTGCCAGTTCGTCCTTCTTATGAGTAATTTATTTTTCCAGAACCCCCACTGCTGAAGATACTAATTTTCTCTGAGTGAGTTTTTGTGGTGGCAAAATCCGGGCTCCCTCGTGGCTCTACCCATTGCCTTGCGTTTCCCCTTTGGCATGCTGAACAACAATTGGGGTAGCTCTAACAGGTCCTTCGTACTAAAAAACAAAAAACCTTTGTCTAGAGGTCCCTTGTCAATTAGATTTATGAACAATCACTAGTTCACCAGCTTCTGCGACACGAGGCCTTACAGATATAACTTGGTTCCTTCTCTTCAGGTGTGTAAAGCGGCCTCATTCTACTAAAAGGTTCCAGCTCTTACTGGTAACACACTCTGTTCCCCAAAAGTCAAAGTCAACACTGCCTATAATCGCTGAGCGTGTCTTATAGAAAGACCAGGCAACCAAGGGGGGTGACCCAGCCCAGCTTTGGTCAGGTGCAGATGGCTGCAGATGGGCCACCCCTTGGCCCGGTCGAGGCCCGGCCATATCCCACACAGCAGGTCATCTCACAGGCTTATAAGCACTCCCTAGTGCATACAGATCTGCGTTTGCAGCCCCAGTCAGAAAGAGTGATGGCAGGTGTAGATGGATATCCCCCCTGCTCGACAACTGTCTCCCACGCAGCGGGTCACCTCACCGACTTATAAGCCCCTACTGGTGCATTCAGGTCCACATTGGATGCTCCAGCTCCAAAGAGTGATGGGTGTTGTAGTTGGACATCCCCCTTGCTCCACAACCAGTGCTGAGGAAATGTTTTGCTCATAATAACCATGTTTGTTCTCAACGTCTGTACTCTCCCTGCACCCTACCCATCGCCATCCCCACCCCTAAAGGTCACAAAAGCTATAAACACCATAGAGATAAGACCACTGCCTAAAAAGGTTCACCCCATGTGGCATTGAACTCCAGAGGGTTACGCTGACCAGTTACACTGACTGGTAAGTGATAGCATTGTGTGCTGCATCTTTGTGTGTTTGTTTCACCTCCTGCTTCTCCACACTGTTTTCTTTAAATTCCCCTATTTTCCAACCTTAGTGCCTAGGGCTAAAACTCCTGGTTGTTTCACCCTCAGGTCAATCCTTGAAACTCACTCTTTACTCCTCCTTCTCTTTTTTAACCTAAATGCATTTTTTCCACAGAAACACTGATTTATGTTCCCTCTCCTTAGTTCCTTTCTTGTCCCCCCACCAAAAGACTGTCACCACTTTTGGATGAATACTTCAGACCCATATCTGTGTGGCTTCTCTTGACTCCTTTCTGCCTATCCCTTACTTGACATGCATCTCTGTTCATAATATAACTGGGTAAATGACACCCACTCCCTTTTCTAACACACCGGGTGGACTCCAAAGATTATATATTATGGCTGGTAACACAATTTTATTCTATTGCCCTTTATGGATCAAAACCCAGAGCATAAAGTATACGAGGCCACGTAATGGTTTCCCTATCACAGCACTTGGGGACACTTCAAAACATATTTGGCTACTCAGACAATTCTTATTCATGTGGATTGTTCCTTGCCATGCATGAAAGGACTTCAGATATATACTACGGTGGGTCCATGATGTGGTTTGCTGTTCTCTCAGGCATGGTGTCCCCCATAAGACCATCTGATGGCTGGTTTAATAATATCCATCCCTATTGGTGCTCCATGCGCACTTGAACTTACTCCTTCCCATTACGTATATCACTGGAACTATCAGAATATAGGGCTGTTTGTGTAATTCCCATTTTTCATGGTTCCCCTTAGCTGCTCCTGTGTGGACTGCAAAATGTATAATATATTTAATACACGTTTTCCGCTCCAAACGTAACTCCTTCCCCTCTGATTACTTCCTATTCTCATTCACAATGGCTTTTGAGTGCTTGATATACACCACTCTAAAGATGGGAAGTACCCCCATGAATATCACATCTTTTCACACAGTTTGCTTCCACATCCAAGAATTAGCCATAGACATTTGAAGGCATACGCATGGTGGGCAATTGCCCACAGCGCCCACCTTCCAAGGAGCCCTTGGGAAAGTAATCTTTTTTTTATCACACTTCTGTGTATTTATCTAGCTCAGTCTTTAATGAATACACTAATTTGTTTAGCATCATATGGCTTGAATTCGTAGAAAATGGCGACTAAAATTCTAACTTGTTCCGAATTGGGGTCGTAACATACTTCTTGCATGGGACCCCCAAAATCCTTCAGATGGCACTGGCCTTGGTACAGGTGCATTCCAACTGAGACCGGGTTTGGGCCGCCTCTGGCTTACACGCTTGACAGTAAAACACTTCTCGCATAGGCCACACTGCACAAAGACACACTTTTCCATACATCCATCTCTAGCATCTGATGCTTAAGGGTCCTATTTCTCAATGGTTTTAGCTTCATATTCACATTTAGGCAAGGAGAAAAACACAAGAACACAGCATTGGTCCTACTGTACAACATCAAAACACGTTTCAAATAGGCTACATGACAGACACACACTCTGCCTCGGCATTCCAAGTGTACTGCCAGTCTCAAATGCACATAAATGCCTCGACACTGGTATGATGAATTGTATAAGTTAAACTACAATTCAATGCACTGCACTACATTTTCAAGTTCATAATGAAATGACAGCAAAGTGTGATTTGACTTACTAACCGCTTGCATGGTGCTTATTTAGTCATTTTATTCTACCATGCTCAAAACCTATTAGGTTATAACATATCAGTGATAATTAAAGAATACATAATAATCATAATAATAATAATAATCATAATAATAATAATAATAATAATAATAAGAAGAAGAAGACGAAGAAGAAGAAGAAGTAGAAGAAGAAGAAAAAGAAGAAGATATTTGTTACAACAAATTGTTCTGAACGATGACTGTGACTGAGGCAGGGGGCTTGGTTGGTCTGTGACCCCTACGTTTTTTTTTTTTTTGCTTGGCCGTCGTGTGAGGTTTTGAGAACCTTGGGGGGAGAAAGGTTCTGTGCAGCAATTATTTCATGTTTGTGTTTGAAAAACAGGATGCCATTTCCCCACTGTACCTTTTTTCGCTGTATTCTGTCAGCGCCCTAGTTATCCTAATAGTGACACAAATGTCTGCGATGTGAAAGTCACCCGTTCTTGCTCTCCTTAAACAGGAGGATGTTACTTTTAGAAAGATTAAACCAGTTTCATAAATTCCTTTGAACAGCTAGAATAAGATTCACCAAATGAGAAAATAGCAATGATCTTCAATCATTAGACTTTGAAATGATGTTAGTCTTAAATAATTATTGGGACACGAACAAAAACCCCTAAAGTTCTGAGAAAATGATTAGCATAACATGCCTGTAACTCAAGCTGTGCTTAATGAGAGGTGCTGTTTTCTTGCCGTGGGGGGTATCGTCCAATGAGTGATAGCTCTGAAAGAGGTCACATGCATATTCATCACATTCGACACGCACATGTACTCTGGCTTTAATAGGCCATGACAGGAAAAGTTGTGTCAGGCAAATAGCCGCACATGTGCTCACTCCCCCGACTGGCATATTCAGCCATTAATTCTCTGGTATCCATGGATGAAATATTAGCTTGTTAAGTTAAAGGCAATCAGTTGTGGCTGATTTCAGTGATAAAGGAGCGCGCATGTGCAGCATGCACGCTCGGAAAGGAGTTCATAGATCTATCTGGTGCTAGTGCATTTTCATGAGCTCTCCTCCTTTTCTAAGACGTCTTTTAAAGCGAGTCACCGAAAAGTGAATAGATCACCAGTGGCTCTGAAGCTCCTCCGGCCAGTTGCGCCCAGCTTCAGGTACCGTGCTTAGTACAGAATGCACACTAACAAAAGAAGCTCAGGTATGTGTTGGAAATAACCAAGGGCCTGATGTACAAAACCCTGGTCGCAAACTGTGGCAAATATGTTTGTGACCAGAGTACATTTTTGCAAACCAACTTATGGTATTAATTGGTCAGTTTGCAAAATTATCACTTAGAGGGAGATGGTATACAACCTACCTCATGAATATTAATGAGGTAAGTCACAATTGCAATATACTCTGATTGGATTGGATGTTATCCGGAGATGGTGGCTTGTTGGCATCAGCAGACCACCATATCTGTGAACACATTTAAATAAAATACAATTTGTCTGCCTTCTCCCCAACAATTTTTTTTTTTAAATTCACAAAGAGGAAGTGGTCCCCTGGAGAACCTTTCCCTTTGTGCGCATAGTTTACCACACCAACAGGGAAGCCAGTGAACTTAATACTACCTAGATTTTAGTTGCAACACAATGATACATCTTCTAAAGAATCCATATTTGGAAGGGACACCTACAACACCCCCTTTCAAAATAGCAATTCCTTGTGGAGTCACAAACCCATCTTAGGAGTTGGTAATAATTTACCTACATATAAACTAGGGTTTGTACATGTTCAAAGACATATTTGTGTTCTTTTTTTACAGTTATAAACAGTCTACATTGGTGTTTGTAACCATTGAAACATTTTTGTACATCGGGCCATAAGTTACCTTCACACATCAGATTTCGCCAGTACAGCTCTACAGTAAAAAGAGGAAGTCTGCCATCAACAACCATCTTCCATTAAAAGGGAAATGACAACTTTGTTTCATCAACACAGAGCACCTTAATTTCTCCCACAAGTATAGCTTGTTAGCATCTATCACTACTGAAAAGTCTGTATTTCCATGATACATTTTCATGATACTTTTCATCATACTTTGCATGCCAAATATTAGTGACTTTGCTTATAGACTTTTGCTATTTGAGCTAGCGAGCTATACTGCTATCTATTCAAGCCACTCTTTGTCACAGAGTAATCACCCTAGGTCCCGGACAACCCCCAGAAGGATTCCCACTGCCACTCCTTCGCCCCCTGACCACCCACAACTTTCAGTTTCCTCTTGTTGCTTTTACCTGGAAGCTTGACTCTAGCATCATTCCCCTCTCCACTGTAAATCTCTGCTCTTCATACTATATCCAAATTCATGTTCCCTCACTCCCCTTCTTTTGCAGCACCTACAGTTCACAGTTGCTTTGTAGCCTAGTTTGCACTACTTAATTCACATATATACATATGCAAAGATGCACTGCATTTTCCTATTGTGCTGTCTCTGGGTGGGTCTTACATTGACTAATACTATTTCACATTTTTATAGCTCTTAGGTACTAGGTGTAGAAGAAGTATTGCATAGCTCTCACGATGGGGCTTCCTCTATAAGATTGATATTTTTTAATATACATTCTCGTTTGATTTCATTTAGATTTTGAAGTCTTTCGTGCAAGTTCTGATGCTGTAATCCTCAAATTGTAGTTATGCTAACCTCCTCAAGCTGAGCGTGTCACTACACCTCAGGAAGAAATACATTAGGTAGGCAATCACACATGATACATTAACAGAACTTATTTGATATTTTGTCTCTTCAGCATCCCCAGCCTTGTCTCTTAAATGGTGAGTGTCCAGGCGAGTTAATTTGGAGCACCTAAATATATCTGGGTATTTTACAATAGCTAAACAGACATGTTTGCCAGACTTTAATAGGTGTCCTGGACAGTGAATATTTATATGTGCCAATCAAAACCAAATCCTTGGAACACCTCTCTTTTACGTCTGTAGGCTCAATCATGCATGTAATCACTGAATGGAACAAAAGCACTCTAGCGGCAGTCATATTTTGCTGCATAAAGTCTTATGGAGTAATCACAGAAGGGCTGCAGTAAAGAGAGAACTGTTCAATAATAAACACTGTTTTCATTTTGTTTTAAAAGTTAATGTAGCATTTTACTTCTGAGGAAAGCTGAGAGCAGCTTAGGGAAAGGCATTTTGGGATGGTGAATCGAAGGCTCATATTTCAAAGGAACAAATATATTTGTTTAAACTAAGCAACCGTGCCTTGAGCAGAAATTAAACTTTAGAAAATAAGAGGTAGGACACCAGGAACACTCAGGAGAGGCCTTCTTAAAAGGGAAGAATTTGCAGTGGCATAGCAAGAATGTCATATGCTTCAACACAAAAAAAGGAAAAGAGCAACAGAATGCGGTTTCAGTATGCTCCTCCTATGCTTGGGCATAGGTACCACTGTACATGTTGCATGATTGATAGTTTTGCTCATCTGCAAAGTTTCCAGGCATTGGAGTTTGTGGAACTCAATAGACCTAAAATTCTATCCATTACACGTGTATCTTATGTTATTCAAACTAGCTGATATTTTCAGAGAATTACCCCATGCATATTTGACACTTAGGTGGTCACTCTGTGTTTGGTGGGCAGCTGAGGCCGCCCGCTGGTGCCCTCAGGACACCGCTGGCCCCTTGTTTCCACCTGCCGGCCCTGCGGTGAAGAGAGCCTTAACATTGACGCTGGCTCGGAATCGAACCGGTGCAAATGTGGCGGTACAGCGGGTGCAGCAGCACCCGTCGCGCATTTCACAGCCCATAATTCAGGCAGTGAAATGCGTGACGGAGTTGTGCATGGGCCCCCAGCACCCCTATTTCACCAGCTTTCCCACAGCGGTGTAAACCGCCATGGAAAGGCTGACAGAATGCAACTTGTTATCTGGCAGGCAGCGCTGCTTGCAGCGCTGCCCTGGTGGTTTACAACCACCGGGACCGCCAGACTGGAGACAGCCTCCAGCCTGGTGGTGTCAGCAGTATTACAGCGGCAATTCAGCCGTGGTCGGAATTTGGCAGATTGGACCACCACTACTGCAGCGGTCTGATGGCCACCCCGAGTCTCAAGACCGCCAGACTCGGAATGACCCCCCTTAGTGTCTCATTATGAGCCAGGGTAGCATATTGCGACCGTGGCAGTAGTGCCATGGTCGGACCACTAGGACCACCAGATTACGACTTAACATCAGCCTGGTGGTGCTGGCGGTCCTAATCCGCCAGGGCAGCACTGCAAGCAGCGCTGCCCTAGGGATAACTACCCCCTTCTCCGCCAGCAATTTCATGGCAGTAACACCGCCATGAAACGTCTGGCAGAGACAGGGTGCAGGGGGCCCCTGGGAGGTCCATGCACTTGGCAAGGGCAGTGCAGGGGGCCCCCTGACCAGCCCCATCACAATGTTCACCTTGCTAGTGCACCCTATGCATTACAGCATTGCTACTGGCTCTATTATGAGCTGGAGACAATGCTGTAGGCCATTTCCCGCATCTGAGTTTCTGCCCGCTGGGCTAGCAGGAAACTCATAATGGGCCTCACGGGGAGGCTACCACACTGGGGGCAACCGACCTGTTGGTACTCCAGTGGATGAGTTTTTCCGTCTGCCGAAGTGATAACAAGGCCCATAGGCCCTGATTACGACCTTGGCGGAGGGGATTCCTCCATCCCAAAAGTGACAGATATCCCGGCTGCCATTTCACAAGTTCCATAGGATATAATTGAATTTGCAATACGGCAGGCAGGATATCCGTCACGTTTGAGTCGTAATGAGGTCCTTAGTTTTAGCAGTACAGTATGTACTAAAGTGTCTTTCTATACAACAATACAAACCAAACAAAATCTATTAATCACAAATGCTCCCTGGACTGCAGATGGTGGGACAGTCACTCAGTGAGCTGAATATTTAGTGACAAATGTGATACTGCTGAATTGCATTCCCAAGGCAGATTTCCTGAATTTTCTAGATTGAGTTTAAATGAGTTTCACGTATTGGGAAATTGCACCATTTGCTATTTAAACTTCCTAGAGACAGCAGTTTCTAGTGGTGTCTAGAAACGTATAAAAAAAGAGATTGTTATTATTAAATAATTTGATTAACAGAAAAGTGGTTTGTTTTTTGCAATGCAACCACTTACAACAACTGATGCCACTGAACATCAAATTAATTATTAGGAACAGGGAAGCCACAAAAGAGTGTGGAGAAGCCTATACCCACTATAACTCATAAGTTAGATACTCAAATATTAGACATAATGTACATCTCCTTCCAATGTGCTGTAGCACAATATAATATAAACTGTTCCTTACTAACCACAGTGGTCTGTCACTTTCTGTGATTCAATGGCATATTTATGGCTTTCGTTCTCAAGGTAGCCCTATTTCTGGAATTCTCCATTCATTGATAATATTGAGAGTTTCACATGTGGTTAGAAAGTCACAGGATTGAACATATGTCAGTCATCATGGAGAATATGTTACCTTACGGCAGCAACCAAGCTGTTACTAGTCCAATCCACTCAGTGGGTCAAAGGAAGGTACAAAATTAAGACATTAATTGCCTTCAAACCCCATGATGAAGACAAACATCCACATTTATGCTGAGATAGCATCCGCCTCATTATTAAGGTTCTGGACGCTCCATTAAACTTCCTTGGCTTTATGTGCTGTGCTTTCATTGTTATTGATCTGCTGTGTTTTATTTCTCAATTTGCACTTTTTTACTGTTTGTCCAGTAACTAGAAACTGGATCTCTGACAATTTGTGCTTTATAAATGTAGTACACTAAGCTAAACTAGACTCATACTAGAGTTAATGTTCTCTTTCAACGTGGTAACAGCTACATTAATGGTATAGCCTGAAAACTGGTCTGACCTCATCGTAATATACTTTCAGCTGGCAAACATGACATACCTTCCTTACTGTTGAAGTATGTTGGGCCCAAACACATCTCAACAAAGACAACAAAAACATATGTGTGGAATACTTCAATAATATCCACAAATTGGTCAGAAAGAACACAAATAAAATTGCTCATCACTCAAACCCCAAATTCAATTTTCTACAAAACATTTCCAAATCAATGAACAGGCGAGTTATTCTGAAATCAGCCCAACCTAAATCTGAGAATAAACTAACCATTAAATAGCTCAACCAAGAAGTGGTCAAACAAACTAGAGAATGTTGCTAATTGTAAAAAAAGTCATAATAGATTAAATGAATTGAAGAGACACCAAACAAATCTGGAGCGATTCTTATAATTTCCTAAGAACTGACAAATCAGGAGGTCTTATAAAACACCCAAATAATTGTTTGAAATTCAAATTTCAAATATTCGAGATGATATTAGAGCTACCCTCGTCCTATATCTTTAGTCTCCTGTTCTCCGGCCTTATATGTAGTTCTACCTTGTGATATTCAAACCAATGGGAGAGGATGTAGTATTAATCCTAGTGTTAAAGACGACTTCCAACATGTCTCTAGAACCATTTTTGGTGGCCCGAATGAAGCAATTCATTACAACTCTCATGTTGAACCTCACTTGTGTAATTAGTGCATCACTCATAGAAAATTCAGTTCCTTAACCTCTGAAACAAGCTATTGTTATGCACCTCTTAAAGACATAATTTATAGATCCAAACAATATGGCAAAAAGCTGCACAATCTCCATCCTGCCATACCAGAGCAAACATCTAGAAGAAGAAACTGTGAAACAAATACAAAATGATGTGAAGTAAAACCAACTTCAACATGATCATCAGTCATGGTTCTAACCCTCAAGGGGCATCTGAAACCACCCAACCATGAGATCACAAACGGAGGGGAAACTCTTACTTCAAAGGATGAAGATTAGCATTTGTCTATGATAATGTTTTATATCTCTGCTGCCCATGGCACAAATAACCATACAATAATATTCAAAAGACTTTGACTGGGTAGGCATCACCATGAAGGCTCCATATTGTACCTGCATCTTTCTCCAAGAATGCAGGCAACAATTAAGTTTTGTTTTCACATTGTGTACTTGGAACGTAGAAAATATCTTATACAATAACAAAGCCTCACCAATCTCACCATTAGTCTTTCATTTAAACATGTGCCTCTAAGCCCACATCCCAAAACAATGTGAGTTTACACTATCAAATATGTACCAGCAACACCTATAATCAATTTGTGTTGAAAGAGGCTCAAGAAGGACAGAATAAATCATTAATTTCCCCAACCATATATATCGTTGGATGCAAAAAATGTCCTTTGTTAGAATAAATCAAAGACTTAGAAACTCCTCTTTGGCAAAACAGAACACAAATCATCCCACCTATGAATGACCATAGACTCTACTTCTATCCACAAAAGTAAAAAAAAAACTGTGAGCTATATTTGACAGCAAACATCTTTCTCAACCCAAACAAATGCTGTTTCCAAAGGCATCTATTTGCATCTCTTCTTACTTTGAAAGATCACAACCTTACTTCACCTCACCGACTGTATAAAGTTGGCAAGGTATTTGTTAATCACATAGCTAGATTACTGGAATAGGGCATATAAAGGACATGTGAAAAACCAATGGTAAAAAGGCACCACTTAAAGAATCATTCAACTAGACTATGCCTAAATAATCAAAAGTTTGCTGGCATAAAAGCAGTACTGAAAACTTTCCACTGCCTTCCGGTAGAAGAAAGGATTACTTTTAAAGTTTTCAGTGCATGGCAAGAACTACTTGAAGAAATGCACTGGGTACATGCAAAAACAATCTCCATTACATCACATCCATGAATCTATTGCTAACTACATTACACCCACTAACTAGGCAGACTTTAAAGAAACTAAAGCAAGGTGGAAAGTCTCTGGAAGTTCTCGGAAGGTGTGAAATATTTTGAACTTGACATTAAGGGCAGAACCCAACTGCTTCAGGAAATTCATAAAAATGGAACTATAAAGCTAGCCTGACATTCAAGCTACTTTTTCACAATACTGATTGTAGTAAGTGTGGAATATAGGGTGGAGGTTCCTTTCCCAAAGAGGATTGTACTTCTTCTAAACCTCTATCATATACTCCCACTTTCTAACTGTAAAGAACTCGAACTAAATTACAAGGGGAAGAAATAAACTTTAAAAAACTATAAAAACAATTAGAAATATAGACCTGATTTGTTTGGGTTCTGTGTGAAAGTTTTAGAGCCACAAAATGAACCCAGTGACATAACTCCTGCATTTATATTTATATTTACATTTGAAAAACACCAAAACCATTACTTGTGCACTTAACATTGCAAAACTCTGGTTAGTACCCATGCATCATTTTAAGGATTTAAAAAAAAAAATATTTTTAATCATCACAGTTTCGCTCTCCTCAATTCCAAAGGCATACTTCTCAGACGAGGTCCATAAAAATTGAAGCAACGCTCAACTCACCGCTGCCCTGGAAACCTCCGACTCCCTCGACTCCACTCAGTTCGGATTCAGGGCCAACCACAGCACCGAAACCGCCCTCATCGCAGCCACGGACGACATCCGAGCCCTGACCGACAAGGGTGAAACCGTGGCCCTCATTCTCCTGGATCTCTCTGCAGCCTTCGACACGGTCTGCCACCGCACCCTGATAGACCGCCTCTGCAGCGCCGGCATCAGAGGCAAGGCCCTGGAATGGGTCATCTCCTTCCTCTCCGGAAGGACCCAGAGAGTCCGCCTCCCCCCCTTCAGATCCGCAGCCACGGAGATCATCTGTGGCGTACCCCAAGGATCCTCCCTCAGCCCCACCCTATTCAACGTCTACATGACCCCCCTGGCAAACATCCACGCAAACACGGACTCGACATCATATCCTACACCGACGACACCCAGCTCATCTTATCCCTCACCAACAACCCCACATCAGCAAGGACCAGACTGCACGACGGCATGAAGGAAGTAGCGACCTGGATGACAGACAGCCGACTGAAACTGAACACAGATAAAACGGAGGTCCTCATCCTCGGCCCTACCCCCTCCGCATGGGACGACTCCTGGTGGCCCCCCGCCCTAGGCAGCACTCCCCAACCGACCAACCACGCACGCAACCTCGGCTTCATCCTGGACTCCTCCCTCTCGATGACCAGACAGGTCAACTCGGTGACCTCAGCGTGCTTCAACACCCTCCGCATGCTCCGCAAGATCTTCCGCTGGATCCCCATCGACACCAGGAAGACCGTCACCCACGCCCTCGTCACCAGCCGCCTGGACTACGGGAACACTCTGTACGCCGGCATCACCACCAAGCTGCAGAGGAAACTTCAACGGATCCAGAACGCCGCAGCACGACTCATCCTGGACATACCTCGCCACCACCACATCTCCGGACACCTGAGAAAACTCCATTGGCTCCCGGTCAACAAGAGGATCACCTTCAGACTCCTCACCCACGCACACAAAGCCCTCTACAACCTCGGACCCAAACTCATCAACTCCCGCGTCTCCTTCTACACTTCTCCGCGCACTCTGCGCTCCACCGGTCAGGCCTTGGCAGCCGTTCCCCGCATCCGCAAAACCACCGCCGGAGGAAAATCCTTCTCTTTTCTGGCAGCGAAGACCTGGAACTCCCTGCCCAGTCACCTTCGCGCCATACCCGAACACCTCCCCTTCAGAAGGCAGCTCAAGACCTGGCTCTTCGAGCACTGACCCCCTCCCCCCCAGCGCCTTGAGACCCTTATGGGTGAGTAGCGCGCTTTATAAATGTGATTGATTGATTGATTGATATTGTGAAGGTTATATTGTAGTGGAATTTATTGTGTTTCCATTTATACATCTTATTTTTATACGTCAACTTTAGAGTGTAATTTCTTACAGGTGTGTGCTTCATGTGGGGTGCGGTACCAGATTAACGCAGTGAGTACTTTGTCTGACATTAATATTATGCCCTAGACAGCATTTTCAAAAATATTGCAAAATTGGATTTGCTACTAGAAAATCTACATCTAGCTGGATAATATTTTTGTAAATACAAATTAGGACTTGATAGTAATATCAGGAGATATTTCTGACTTTGATATTCAGATGTGCAGAACCTCAAGTGGAATCAGGTGGTGCCAGGTTTCCACAATTCTCCCCCATTGTTGTGTTGTAGGTGCTTTTTTCAATTGCTGGCAATACACAAATAATTTAATATTTCTAAGGCTATTCATTCACATTGTCAAAGATCATTAACTATTATTATTTGGAAATACATGAGTGTAATTGTATGTATGTCCTCCACCAACCATTCATAATGTATTGTGGTCTTTCTAGTAAAGTGCTAACGATTGTCATGAAAAGAAGGATGCTAAAACAGGCCTTCCGGGAATTGTATACTCCTAAATGTAGTCTTTGGGAATGAACGTTTTTGGAACTGCATATAGCGCAATATATTTTCAAAGCCATTACGGCTTTACTACACGTCACACACTTATGTATGTAACTAAAGTTAAGCTACTGTTGCTCAGTGCTGGTACTCAATCCTGTTTGCATTCAGTCATGTTGGTTTTCAGAGTTATCTTAATTCACGCCAGAGGAGGAACGTTCCTTTTATAGTGTAATGTTTAATTTGAATCATATTGGGTTTGAGAGTCCTTTAGAATTACGCTAGAAGAGAAAGGTTCCTGGTGCAATAGGACCAGGTACCAGTGAATTAAATATATTGAAATGGCTATTTCTGCTATATTAGAGAGTACCTCTAACATCAGGGCCACAGTCACTTCTTACCACCTTATTTTGTACATAAGGAAATACACCTATGAGTTGGTGCATGCAAAGAATGTAATGAGTGTATTCACATTTCACTGCACAATTGGTATTGACCCATTGCAACACATCCAGCTTAGGGGCTAGCCAGGGTCGGAAATGTAAACAACCATCTTCACATAGGAATATGCAACAATGCATATATATCACTCACTTCTCCTTCCGAAATGGGAATCCAGAAATGGATTATGAGTCCCAAGGGGAAGGCATAATGCAGGTAGCGTACAAATATGTCATCATCTTGTATTCTAGGGGACTTTGTACAACCTTCATGTAGACGAAGAACTCTGCTCCATAGAACTGCTTTCGTATCCCTAATTGAAGTGGAAAATGTATTCATGTTCATTGCCTTGCAAGGACCTCTTGACGCCTCGTTAGGCACATGCATGAAAATGCATCCTTAGATTCTTTTAGCGGAGGAGTACGGGGCATGACGACCTCAGCTGGTATCAAACCACTTATTGGGCTATAAGTATGAAAAAGAGGTGGTCCACACGTGGGCCTTACTATTTATCGATAACATTGTGTGTAGCACTTTCACTTCCATCCTTGCTCTCTCCTTCTCATTTATCCATGTCCAGATGAAAGTACAAACACACATTTGTGCATACTTATCATCCTTTAAGGGGAAAAATGGACATACACATTTTAAATACAAAAATACTAACCACAGACATAATATAATTTAGATACATGGCTTAACAAAAGTGCAGGGCACCCATTTGCACATATGTCAAATCAAATAGTGTGCCAATATTAAACGTTTTTGCAACTGGATTATTTAACACAATAAACCCTTATTTATCTGAGATTCGAGCACTTAGGCCCGTATTTATACTCCGTTTGCGCCGAATTAGCGTCGTTTTTTTCGACGCAAATTCGGCGCAAAACTAACGCCATATTTATACTTTGGCGTTAGACGCGTCTAGCGCCAAAGTATGGGCAAAGAGCGTCATTTTTTAGCGTGAACGCCTTCCTTGCGTTAATGAGATGCAAGGAAGGCGTTCCCGTCTTAAAAAATGACGGCGACGCAAATGTGTCGTATTTATACTCCCGGGCAAAAATCACGCCCGGGAGGTGGCGGGTCAAAAAACCCTGCATGTGCGCCACTTTATAACGCCTGGGTCAGGGTAGGCGTTAAGGGGCCTGTGGGCTCAAAATGAGCCCACAGGTGCCCTCCCCTGCCCCCAGGGACCCCCCCTGCCACCCCTGCCCACCCCAGGAGGACACCCAAGGATGGAGGGACCCACCCCAGGGACATTCAGGTAAGTTCACGTAAGTATAATTTTTTATATTTTTCAAATTTTTTTGGGTGGCATAGGGGGGCCTTATTTGTGCCCCCCTACATGCCACTATGCCCAATGACCATGCCCAGGGGACATAAGTCCCCTGGGCATGGCCATTGGGCAAGGGGGCATGACTCCTGTCTTTACTAAGACAGGAGTAATTTAAATGGCGTCTGGGCGTCGAAAAAATGGCGCAAATCGGGTTAAGATGATTTTTTAGCGTCAACCCGACTTGCGCCATTTTAAGACGCCCTAGCGCCATTTTCCCCCTACGCCGGCGCTGCCTGGTCTACGTGGTTTTTTTCCACGCACACCAGGCAGCGCCGGTCTGCTTGCGCCGGCTAACGCCATTCCATAAATACGGCGCCCGCATGGCGCTTCAGAATGGCGTTAGACGGCGCTAAATTTTTTGACGCTAAACTGCGTTAGCGCAGTTTAGCGTCAAAAAGTATAAATATGGGCCTTAGGCCCGTATTTATACTCCGTTTGCGCGAATTAGCGTCGTTTTTTTCGACGAAAATTCGGCGCAAAACTAACGCCATATTTATACTTTGGCGTTAGACGCGTCTAGCGCCAAAGTATGGGCAAAGAGCGTCATTTTTTAGCGTGAACGCCTTCCTTGCGTTAATGAGATGCAAGGAAGGTGTTCCCGTCTTAAAAAATGACGGCGACGCAAATTCGTCGTATTTATACTCCCGGGCAAAAATCACGCCGGGAGGTGGCGGGTCAAAAAACCCCGCATTTGCGCCACTTTTTAACGCCTGGGTCAGGGTAGGCGTTAAGGGGCCTGTGGGCTCAAAATGAGCCCACAGGTGCCCTCCCCTGCCCCCAGGGACCCCCCCTGCCACCCCTGCCCACCCCAGGAGGACACCCAAGGATGGAGGGACCCACCCCAGGGACATTCAGGTAAGTTCACGTAAGTATAATTTTTTATATTTTTCAAATTTTTTTGGGTGGCATAGGGGGGCCTTATTTGTGCCCCCCTACATGCCACTATGCCCAATGACCATGCCCAGGGGACATAAGTCCCCTGGGCATGGCCATTGGGCAAGGGGGCATGACTCCTGTCTTTACTAAGACAGGAGTCATTTAAATGGCGTCTGGGCGTCGAAAAAATGGCGCAAATCGGGTTAAGCCCTAGCGTCATTTTCCCCCTACGCCGGCGCTGCCTGGTCTACGTGTTTTTTTTCCACGCACACCAGGCAACGCCGGTCTGCTTGCGCCGGCTAACGCCATTCCATAAATACGGCGCCCGCATGGCGCTTCAGAATGGCGTTAGACGGCGCAAAATTTTTTGACGCTAAACTGCGTTAGCGCAGTTTAGCGTCAAAAAGTATAAATATGGGCCTTAGTACTACAAGTTAACGTTATCTTTAAGGAAAGAATGCGCTAATTGGTGTAAACACATTTGAAGCACAAAATGAGAAGATAAAACAGTCTGGGTGTCCTATATTAACTGACTGGAACTTGTCCGAGACCAATCAGATGAGTTCATAATTCCCCTATAAACTTCGGAAAACGTATCTTTGACAAATATTCATTTATCTCATATGTACAAGTATGTTGCTTTGATTTATCTTTCCAGGGCTGGTTAGGATAGCAATATAACCAATGCAGGAAGAGTAAATAGAGAACTGTTTCCCAGGCCCTCAACTGCAAAGTTGTTTGCCACCAAAATAGAGATGCTGACTTTTTAATGCAATCTTATTTCCCTTTCCTATGTGGTAGAAGCAAATTTGCATTCTCAGGAGCAGAGACGTGGTGAAAGATCACGTGGTAGTTCCAAAGGTCTGAGCGAATTAGGTCCTACATTTGCAGAGCAATCAGCAGTTACAATGGATTATGTGATTATGCTGCAATAAAAGTAAAGATGTTATCTGAGCTAACCATAAGGTTGTGAAACCTTTGTGTGTGTGTGTGTGTGTGTGTGTGTGTGTATAATCACTTAGGTGATAAGGTTGTAAAATATTCTACTGGTGGTCACCACGCACTAGTTTTTGAGATATTAAAGGGAAATGAAATTTGTATATCTAGGACCACAGATCCAGGGAGATCTCCTGCTGAGATCTGACTAGCTGCCAACACTTCAAACAAAAGTGTTGGCAGTCATTTTGGGACTCAACTTCAGCTGAGTCTCAAAATAAAAGGGGAAAAAAAGGAAAAGGGCAGAGTATGTTTATCCTAAGTCTCTAGACCTTGGTCCATGGGTCCCCCTGGAGCCCCACCGAGGCTAAAAAGCCTGTTTTTTAAAGTCTCAGTGAAATCCAAGTCTGGATCTGCAGATCCATTAAGATTTTTTTTTTAAAGAGTGAGAGCCTCCGCACTTATAGTTGAATTAGCCCCCAGGTGGGCTTGGTCTTGGCTGCACTTGGTTTATTAAAAGTGATATGGAAGGGGCACATGATGCCCCCCTCCTAAGGCTTATTGAAGCCCCAAGACCACCACCCCCAGGACAACAACATAACAAATATCCCCGGGGCTAAAACAAATTATGGACAGGGTGCACGGACTGTCCTGGACATCAGAGACCCCCACCTTCCCAGGGCCATTATAAGTAAATAAAGCAGGGGGTTGGGCCCCCCAGCCCTCTTGGAGCACCACCTCCCTGGAGATGAAATTAAAATATGATGGAGGCTGAGCGGACCCCCCCAAGTCCCAGGGACCACCACCTACCTGGGGCCAATGACTTTATTGAAAGGGGGAGTGCAGCCCCCCTATTGGGGCATATACGGCCCTGGGGAACACCACCTCCATCATGCAATAAGGTGACTATAACTCATGCCCTTGCCATGCACTGCTAATTACCCCAGATATTACACCATTCTATGTCATCATTGATATCACTGTAACATTTGCAGTAAAAAACATTACGAGAATCATGAGCGATGTAATATCTAGGGTGATTAGCAGTGTATGACAAGGGTGCAGAGATAGTGACATATTGCATGACTTATAGCTACTTTAAATAACTCTAACAATAACAGCTGGGTTTCTATGGTCTTGTGTGTTTACAATCCAAAGCTAGCTATAACGCCCCTGCAATAGTTGGCTTTTTAATGAATTGCTAAGTTTTTTTATTCTATTTCCTACCCATAACCTTTTTTTTTTCGGTGAATTTCTAGACTTTTTAACATTAAGTAAGATGCCCATTAGAATGCAGTGTAGGGGTAAACGCAGGGTCTGACCTATGATTGTGTTGCCCCCACCCAAGCTTGCTGCTCCTGCCCCCCCATCCTCCTTGCCATCTATTGTCCAAGTCCAGGCCCCTGCTCCCTTATTACAGCCATATGTGGACATTGTTCTGCCACTGCCCTTCCTGCCCGCCCTGAATAGTTAGCTTGCTACCACATCAACATTCTCCCTCCCCTCTGTTGTCTGAATCCATGCACCAGCCCCATGCCTACTGCCGTACATGGTCTGATTTGCTGCCACTACCCCATCCCTCCTACCCTTCATGGACTTTTATGCTGCAACTTTCCCTCCTGTCTGTCCCTCATGGTCAGCTTGTTGACCTTGCCTCTTTGCCATCTGCTCACCTTCCTATTGCTTTACATCAGAGGTCTCCAAACTTTTTAATGCCGCGCCCCCCCAGTTGAAAAATAAAAATCATTGGGCCCCCCTTAGAATTTTTCACAATTGTTTTATAAAAATCGCAATGTTTAAATATGTCTAAACCTATTTAAACATTGCAGTTAAGTGCTGTTACCTTTTTAAAAATGCAATAAGCACAATAAAAATAAAAATGCACAAGCTTCTGCTGAAAACAAAGGCATGTTATCTGCATAATGTGTTTTTTTGCCAGTGTCTGGCGCCCCCCCTGGGGTCACTTGAGGCCCCCCTCGGGGGGCCCGCCTGCCAGTTTGAAGACCTCTGCTTTACATGGTTCTTTGTGATGCACTGCCGCTTGCCCTGTGTAGTATATTGTGTTGCTGCAACCCCTGATGCTTGCCCCATTAGGTCAGTTTGGTGCCCCTGCCCATATCCCTCCTGCCATCTACTATCTGACTCCACGTCCCTACCCCATGCCTCCTGTCCTCCATGATTCAATGTACCACACTTGCCAACACTTTAAACTTGGTAGGAGGGAGATTTTGAAAAAAAAACCTGGGGACTGATTTTCCCCATTGGCTTGCATTGAAAAAGAGGATATTTGAGGCAGAAGGCAGATAAACTAAAGTCCTTTTGGGCTTGAAACCATCTGGAGTCTCCTGCCTGAACTGGGTCTGTTGCATGTAGGGTTGTACTGCCACTGCCTTTCCTTCTGCCATCATTGGTCTGTTATATTGCCACAGCCTCTCTTGCTTGTCCTGCATGGTTGGTTTGTTGCCCTGCCACCTTTTCCCCTACCCTTCATGGTCCATTGTGCTGCCACTGCCACTCCCGGCTGCCCAGCATGGTCAACCTGTTGCCACTGCACCCTCCTCCCAGCCCTCAATTAGGTGACTGTGTGCCCCTGACCTATGCCCCCCACAGTATTCTAATGAAAAACTAGATTGCTAACATTCTATTTTTAGTACAAAAGTGTGGCATGACCGATGACATTTTGATGTCACCAAAACTGTAGTAACTAAACCATTTCCTTTAGATATTATAAAAATGAGAGGGTATTATGCTCTAAAAAACTAAAATGAGGACATATTTTCTCGGTTCTCAAATAGCGACATAGCACTTTTACATTATTTTCTATCTTTATGTTTTTTTATCAAGTTGATCACTTGATTATTTGTTACACTTACAGGAGTTGATGTAGCGTTACAGCCAGAGCTGCAGACTTTGTAACTGAGGAACCATGTTTGAGTTCCAGTGTCAGCTAGCCATCTTATGATTGAGGGCCTCACTTTCTCTCACAATGCCTAAAACCAGAATTAATGTGTCCTTGTTTAACGAAACTGATTGTCATGGAAAGCACTCCAATACCTTTGGTTCAAGTCTGTTCTATTTACAACTGCAAAAAAACAAAAAACAATAAATTAGTGTTTGCACACTTCTGTCATTGGGCTGCACTTGGGCTACAATTAGGTGATAATTGTGCTACTTTTGGGCTCTTTTTTCTCTGGTGGCCATCTTGGGAGATTAATTTGTAATGACGCTGCCTAATTTCCTACATTTATTACAGTATCCTCAGTAGAAAATGCTTTCAGTTTTCCACTTCGATTCCATCAAGATGGCATTCAGATGTGCTCCACTTTTGGAATAAGTTCAGAATGTTGGCACTCTAGTTGCACATTAGAACTCTGTAGAGAAGCTGTTGATCACTAAGGAGTTAACTGGCAGTCTTTTGCTGCTGTTAAAAGGTCATGTTTCAGTCTGCATGTCAAAACATTTTTATGAAATAGAAGAGGAAGCTATTGGAGAACTCACTTAAAACATGCCTTAATTTTAATTTCTACAGCACTATAATTTAATTGACAAAATGAACCCATTCATTTTTTCCTTTCTAAATAAAATGTTTTAAGTTTTACCAGTTTGAATCAATCAGAATGGTACGAGTGCCACACTTTTATCATAAGTAAGACTGTTAGTGTTCTAGGTGTTACTTAGAGCACTTTGGGAGGCTGCAGTAGAACACAAAGGAACCAACTGACAGACTGTTCCTGTTGGATGTAAATGTTTTACTGAGAGTGTCAGAATTCATTCTTAGTCCTGGTCTCTTGATATATCTCTGTAAAAAAATTGTTGTCCAGACATTTTCATTTATTGATTTGTCTTTTTGTATTATTAGAGAAGTAATTGAGCTTTGAGATACATTGCGAATCCGGGCCGTTTTTTCTGGTCAACATTTTTAAAAATGGCGGATGTGTTGAGGTGATGATGTAATATTTCAGGAACCATGAGACCTATATTCATCATTTTAGTGTCAAAATATAGGTGTTGGGAGTCAAGTAGTCTGACAGAGACAGAAAATAACTCCTCAAAGCTACCCTTCTGCCATTTTCTAAAATGGCAGCTGTATAATGATGTGTTTTAGCCATCATATTTGTAATTTATTTTTATATTGTTTCAGGTTTTCTGTTGATTCAAATTCATAAACATAAAATCTGAAGACTCCTTCAACAAATTAAAATGTGTCACATGACAAACTAATCCAAAAGAAACACTAACATCAACTGCGGCTGGACAGTCTCACAAAAGATTGAAACTGATGGATCACGAGGATCAAAGATTTTACCATTGTAACAACAAGTGCTACAAGTCGTATACAATGGAAGAAAGCCTGGGAAAAAAATGTCAAAAAAATAGCAGAGACCAGTGAATTACAACAAGAATCTGAGTGTTCTGAGAAAGTGATGACAACCAAACCCAATGCCCATCCACTTAGAAGTTAGATGCCTACCCCTAGCCCAACTCCAACATCTGATCAGAAAGCAGAGGATCTTCGATGTGTTAGCTGCGATTTAGCTAGAACAAGGGTCAAAGGGACTGATGAAAGAACAAAGTACAGAGTATGTGAGTCTCAAAGGGCAAACATTTTTTTATCTGCAGCTAGTTTGTCCCAAGATAAAGTTTACAGATGAATAGCAGATCTAAACAGTGAGGTGAATGTATTTGCAGTGGATTTGTATGCCCACCTGAACTGCATGCATGCATACATTTGAGAATATTAATTACAATGAACTCCCAGGAGCAAAGTAACCACCAAACTTCAGTTAAGTATGCACTCTTTGAAAAAGCAAATTATGTTTTAAAGCTACGCTTGAGTGCTGGCTACAGGTTCACACTGAGTTCAGAGAAATAATGGTCAACATTGATGTAACTATTGATCCACCATAATGACATTAAGATTTTTCTGGTGAGAATGTACAATGACAGAATTTGATTTTGTCAGTCCAACAAAATGAATGGTGTTCTCAACTGATTTAACTCCTGACGTGCTTGCTGCCAGAATAAGATCACAGGATGCAGTAAATTCAGCAGGAGCCATTTTAAGAAATGTCCTGAAATAATTAGAATTTGGACTTAGTGACAAAGTTTGTGATGCCCTAGATCTCCGCCAATCATGGGAAACAACAAGAATGCCTGATGTTGTCTTAACATTTTTTACATCATTGTTTAATATTAGCAGAGCACAACTATTACAAACTAAAGTTCTTCAGTTCAGAACAGAAGATGACAACATTGATGATGGCTTTGAAGATATCCGTGAAGAAGTGGAATTCCATGAATCAACAGGCTTATGCTGTGCAAATATACTGTCTTTTCCAAATCAAGTTTTAAGAATTACATCATGGGAAAAAGAAAACTCTGCTACACATGATGACTGCCCATGTAATCTGTGAAAAGTAGACAGCTACCCACTTCAATGAATAGGATTGGTGTATCAGCAAGTTATACTGACATAGTACAGAGCAGGAACTTGTTAGAAGCTCATGCTGTAAACTCTTGTGAATCTGACAGCACACTACTTCCAAGCCACTTTACCAGGAAAGGATTTACAATTGCTGCTCTTGATAATTTTATTTTTGAAGACAGGTCTTCCTTGTCTGGAACATCCAGCATACATGATACTGCCATGGTGGTTGTTCAAGACTGTACTAATGAAGTAGCTGCTGGAAAACAAGATGTGCCTGCTGTAGACATAAACAAACAAAGCTGCAAACTTATAACCCAACTGCCCTGTCAACGTGTACAAAATCACTACAAGCCATCAACACGTCCAAGTCTACCAGAAAGTTTCAAAGTGGCTGAGGACATGCATCTTCTTCTACCTGATGCTGTGGTTTGCAAAGCGGATTTAACAGAAGTTATCATATCGCTTATTCGGTGCGGACTGAAGGATGAAGAGAGGTCAGTTTCTCTGTGAGCTGGAATTCATGCAATGATCTCCCAGAATATAGTCCCACTGAAGATGGTTTTATTTTTAACAGTAATTCTATCTCCAGTAACAAACTATGCAGCAGTATAAACAGCTCTAATTTGATGATCTTTATCCAATGATGGGTGTTTCCACATGACAAAAGTTGCATTGTGGTGGGCAGGAAGTTGTCTCAGTGGATGTGGCATAGGCAATACAAGTACTGAGGCTAAAATCTTTGGACGCAAAACAGTCCAGTCAGTATTGAGTGGAACTCATTCTGCTTGTTCAGTACAAGGTATGCTTATCATATCCTAAGCTGTAGAAACATTGTGTTGGAATGCTTTCTGGAGAAAGAATCACAAATTAGGTTTTGCATATCTTATCTCAGAAGTGAACAAGGCACATGGCACACTTCATTGAAAAGACATCATGCAAATCCAGGAAATGTTCAATACACTCAGTTTAAAATCAGAAAACCTAAAAACCAAGTTTGTAAGGTTTGTCAAAGAATGAAGAAAAATCAGAACTTTTCAAGTACTAGAGAAATGTTTTACACATGATAGCTCTAGTGAAAAACGTGGTAGATGCTGATCAGGAAGGTGCTTGGGAGCTGCATGTTAAGACTGTGGAGTCACTGATTACTGTGTTTAGCAAATTGGATTAGAAAAGCCATATCTCTACAGAAAACTAATCTGAAGAAATTTTGTGGTGAAAGACAGAGAGGAAAGGTTCAATGCTGTGGCTCCAGATATGAAACTAGAACAGACGATCCAGAAATATTACAGAAAGGCTCCAAGGGAATAGTTGGTCAGACATGCAAAAGTGAATATGTTGCTCAATGGCAGTTAGTTTTCCATGAAGTCATTTGTATCTGCAATGTTTTCAGAGAGATGATAAATTCAAAATTAATTGACCATTGTGAAACTATTCCTCACCACAAACTTGTGGGCACGAGAGGGGAATGTTTTAATAAACATGTTCACAGCCTTCTTCATTTCATGCAGCAGCAAGGAAACATCTTTGTATTGTCTTAGCCTTTGCGATTACACAACTTTGTGACCAAACAATATGTAGATAAGGATTCAAAAACAGATCTAATATAAGTCCTGGAACAAGGATTGAAACAATACACAAAACTGAAGCAGGAGAAATATCTTTGAAAGAGAAAAAGAAGTTTGACATAATCACTAAAGCTAAACTTCCAAGCTTTAATTGCCAAAGTAAGAGTTTTGTCCAACCAGCCACTACAGAACAGGTTACAAAAAACAACTTTCGCAAGCACGAAGCAGAGAGCTGAATGTAGCAAAAGAAAGGGTTGAATTAATCAAGGATGTTACATCGCTTGATATTCTTCCAAGAAATGCATTATTTGATGAAGAAGCACAAACATGTACAAGAGCTCTAAAATAAATATCACCTAAAGAATTTATATTTGAAAAGGAGTCTTAATTGAAAACTGCTGTTGTTGTGTACTATATGTCACAATTGCGTATGATCAAGAATTAATCCATGCAAAATTTCAGAGAGGTCCTTCAGGCTGTTCTACAGATATCAAAGTCAGCAGCACATTGCAGGAACTGCACTTTGTCTTTGACAGTTATCTTGCACTATCTGTAAAATAATGTGAGAGAATCAGACGAATGTCTAAAGTGGAACAATTGACCTTCCTGCATCATAAATTCGACATCTCTACCAGTGCAGCTTGATAAATTCTGGTCATTGAACAAGATGAACTTGGACATGTTAACTCACCAAAACATTGTTGACATTTAAGTGAACACTCAATTTCTAATTATTGTGAGTGGAATGACTGTCAATGAAGGGTTGGTACCTGCAGGGATATATTCAAAAGGTACGGGCCATATTGTTCAAGAACTTAACAGCAAATTGGAGGAAGCTGACCTTCATGTTGTGCCATATGTTGAGTGGACTGTTCGAAATGGTTTCAATTTAGTCATTGTACGGTCAATTGACACAAATGTTAAAATTGTGCTACTTAGATTTGTTGCAATGCTCATACATCAAGGAATGTCAGAGTTATGGGTATGCTATAGAGCAGGCAAGAAAAGGCACTTAATCCTGTTTCATAATCTGTACAAGAAACTTTGTCTAGAGATGCCCAGAGTTCTTATCAAGGCACATATTTTTACGCAGAATTACATTAACCACTGGACCTGTAAAGTTTCTGAAAGGACTTAATGAGACAGAAGAATAATGTAACTTTAAAGACATAGAATAATACCTTGTGCATATGTAGAAAATGAAATGAGTTCTCACTGTCACACATTTGAGGATCTTTGGTAAAGAGAGTGCGAAAGATCAATTCCGTTAAGTGACCTTCCACCATTGTCATATTCTGTGAGTGGACACACTAAAGAAACATTCTACTTGATCAGAAGATGTGTAAATGTTTTGGATCATGCACATGTAGAGAAAGATCCATGTGATTTTGGTTGGGAAGATATTGATGGGCTGCTAAAACCTACAAAATGCCTAAAGCCTCTACCCACAGAACTTACACGTATATGTACTTGCAAACCCTGAGCTACACAAAAGATGTTCCTGTCAATATGCTCTTCTCAAATGTTCAACATTCTGCAAATGTACCAAAAGTGATTGCCGAAACAAATAAATAAATAAAGTGAACTATGAAAACAAGAGCGATAAACATTACTTTTTTCATGTTCAGATCATAAATATTGTTTGGTGTAAAAGGATTAAAAAACATTATTATTTGATTCATTTCTATATATGTCTCTGCTTCCTCTTTAATAGCCACCATTTTGGAAAATGGCAGAAAGGTTGCCCTGAGGAGTTATTTTCTGTCTCTATATGAGTACTTGACTCCGAAAACCTATGTTTTGAACCCAAAATGAAGTATATAGTTCTCATGGTTCCTGAAATATTACATCACCACTGCAACACATCTGCCATTTTAAAAAATGATATCCAGAAAAATTTGGCCCGGATCAGCAAGATCGACCCAAGCTAAATTACTTATCTAATGATCCTAAAACACAAATAAAAAATGAAAATCTCTGGACAACATTTATTTACAGAGGTATATCAGGGGGATGGCATTATCCGATGTGGCTGAGGAAAATAGTGTTCATTTACAGAAAAAATGCTCTCATTTTAGTTTCTGGAGCACCTTCCATAACATCTATGGGAAGATCATGAGAAAACAGTTTTCTATCAACCATGATTTGTGAAATTCCAGCAGAAGGCTTTTTCCCAGGGTAAAATCACCTTAGAACACACCACAAACCTAGTATGGCACCATTAACAAATGATTATAATGTAACTAAAATCTGTTATCAGCCTTTTTACATTCTCCTTTTTGTGACCCTCAAAACCTGCTATTTACTAGAATGCATTTCAAGAGGGTGCTATCATGTATATTGGTCTCAAGATGGCTGCCAGCATTTCTTGTCTGAAGTGCTGACAGCCAATCAGATCTCACAGTGAGATCTGTGCTTAGGCTCCACCCAGATATCTATATTTGTTTTCCCTTTAATAACTCTAAAAATACTGGACTGATTTACACCAGATAACAAATGACACGATCAGCGCACCAAGATCTAGCTTCCTGCCAAATCTGGTGTAATTCCGTTCAACCTTTAAGGCTGTAGTCATGTCTAAAGATCCTGCGGGAAAATGCTTTTAGAAAATGTATTTTGGGAACTTTGAGAAGATTCATTAAACGGTGTCAAAGTTATTGGCAAAATAAAAAATGCTTTTCCTATGGAAACTAGATCCGAACTATAACTAACCACTGGCGACCACCAGTAGGCAAAATAAAAAAACAGTTATAGGGACGTTATAGTTAGACTCACATATTAAACGTACAAAACAACAGAAATTCACTAGTTATAGTTAAAGACACCTCAACTCATTATAACTCATGCCCTAAGGCAGAGGTCTTCAAACTGGGGGGCGAGCCCTCCTTGGGGGGCCTCAAGTGATCCCAGGGGGGGCGCCAAACTCTGGCCAAAAGAAATATTATGCAGATAACATGCCTTTGTTTGAAGCAGAAGCATGTTATTGCAGTTTTAAAAAGGTAACAGTACTTAACTGCAATGTTTAAATAGGTCTAGACCTATTTAAACATTGCCATCCTTCTAAAATAATTGTTAAAATTTATGAGGGGGGGGGCCTAATGATTTTTATTTTTCAACTGGGGGGCGCGGCATTAAAAAGTTTGAAAACCACTGCCCTAAGGTAACTATAACTCACGCTCTCGCTATGCAAAGTTTTTCCATCAAAACGTTCACTGCAAATATTACATTGATGTTATCAATGATGTTATCAAAGATGTTATGATTGCCTTAATTTGTGGGTTAATTAGCAGTGCATGGCGATGGCCATGGCAGCCCTTTATGGGCTATCTGGGGCTGCGAGGGAGCCCTCAAGGTTTCCCCGCAGTCCATATATACATATATATTTTTTATTAGTATATTTTAACAAAATGCCCTTTTGCTATCTGGCTATGTGGGGGAAGCCTTAAGGCCATTGCTTCAGCAAGCTTCCTTCTTGCTGAAGCATTTTATCTCCATCCCCTGCAGAGAACAGAGATGAAAAGCTCCACTGTTTGGCTGCAGCTTGTTGTATCTTGGCACAGCAAACAGCTATGTCCTGAGGGTGGGTACCCTGGGACAGTGCAGGAGGCAGCCTTGGGGGGTGGCGGTCCCCACGGCCGTCAGTGGCTCTTCGAGGGGGGCCACGTAGCCCCCTCTAACAAATCATAGCCCCAGGGAGGTGGTGATCCCTGGGGCTTTAAGGGGTCCAAAACAGACCCCCTTTTTTTTTATTTAGTATGTGTCCCATGAGGTGGAGATCCCCAGGGTGTGGGGGGCTGCACGGCCCCCTTCTCATAATTCATAGTAGCCCTGGGGAGGTGGTGGTCCCTGGGGCTGTGGGGGAGGCCATTGGGCCTCCCTGACATATAAAAATCATTTTTGCCCCGAGGGATGGTGGTCCCCAGGACAGCGGGGGCCTGCATTATTCTAAAAATGCCCCCAGGACTTAGTCCATCTGGGAGCTTTATAGTAACGAAGCAGAGGAGACCACAATTCATTTTTTTAAACATTTTACAGTGGATCTGTGGATCCACTGTGACTGCGGCCGTATAATTGTAAAAAAATGCTTTTTAGCCCATGAGGAGGGGGGTGGTCCCTTTGGGACCTCTGCATCAGAGCTAAGGGGTCAGGGTGTTCATACCCTGGCCCCTTTTGTATTTTTTATTATTGTTTCCTGAGACTGGGCCCCTGGTCATGAAGACCCGCATATCGATTTAAGGGAGCTGGGGTTGGAGGTTGATCTGTCATGTCCGGGTCCTTTCAAGCCTAGATCTATGTTTATGCCAGCAATACAGAGTAATGCTCTTGATGTTTTTGAAAAGATTGCTACCAAAGAATTAATGAAACTGTGGTATAAAAAAATGGGTTGGAGGAGTAGGGATTTGTCTGAGGTACACATTGAAAGGTTAAACAATTTGAGGAAAAACCAATCCATTGTCATTCAACAATCAGATAAAGGTGGGAATGTAGTGATTTTAGATAAATCAGATTACATCAAGTAGGGTTTATGACAATTGAACGACCAGGTATGTTATAGAATGATTAATATACAGGAGGTCACAATTGTCAATTTGAATTATGAACACAATTGTGTGATTGGAGGGATCAAGGACTCCTTGTATGGGAGGAATATCAGTTCCTAAGATGTCAGCATCCACGCATTCCTGTACTTTATTTACTACTGAAACTACACAAAAATGCGGAACAACCACCAGGCAGACCTATTGTGTCAGCTTTTGGTTCCTTATTGGAGAATACATCCAAATATGTTGACTATTACCTCAGACCATTTGTTACAGCACTACCGGCCTATGTGAAGGACACTACACATTTTTTAACTTTGATAGAGGAGGTGCATTAGGAGGAAGATTACTTACTGATGACTTTGGGTGTGTGTAACTTATATACTAATATAAAACACGACTTAGGCATTGTAGCAATAAGGCACTTTTCAAGAGCACGCTCACTCTCATTGCTATTACATACTGAAATGATTGTGACATGGTCACACAGTGCCTTAAGAACAATTTTGTTTCTACTTGACAATCAAATGTACTGCCAGTTGCAGGGAACTATGATGGGCACTTGCTTCAACTCCCAGTTATGCAAACTTGTTCATAGGCTGGTGGGAGGAGCGAGTGTCCACGCAGTTGCCATCGTTTAAACAACATGTAATGATGTGGCTGCTTTTTATTGATGACATTTTTGTGATCTAGAAGGACAGTCAAACATCGGCTAGACAATTTGTGGCAGAATTGAATATGAATCCCTATAATATCCAACTGACAGAACAGATTAGTGGGACCAGTATAGAATTCTTAGATGTGCAAGTTGAGGTGGAGAAGGATAAGATGAAGACTAAGCTCTATAGGAATCCAACTGCGGGTACTAGTGTATTGAGTGCCTCCAGCTCACACCCTTCTAAGCTAATACAAAGCATCCCTTATGGTGAAATGTTACGAGCAAAACGCAACTGTAGCATGGAAGAGTCATTTCAGGAGGAAATCAGAATACTGACTAAGATATTTATTGATAGAAGTTATGGACAAAGGTTAATTGATCAGGCTATCAAAAAAGTAGCGACATGTGTAAGAACTAACCTTTTATGTGCAGGATGGAGTAAGAAAGAGACTGAACAGGAAATAGACTGCATTAGGTTTATTACTACATTTTCAAGCCAAGCTTATGATGTGAGGAAGATACTCAGTACGGATTGGCCAATTCTGAAAGCAGATGACATTTTAGAGAAATACATTCCAGAAATTCCTCAGGCCACTTTTCATAGGAGTAGATCCTTAAAAGAAAATTTATGTCATAATATGATAACAACTGAAGCAGTGAGAAAAGAACAATGTGTGGGTTTTTACTGTTGCATGTAGTGCAAAGCATGCTTGGACAGTCAAAACTGCATAAAACTGAAAATCCCAAAGAGCATAAGGACCTTTAAAATTAGAAGCTATATAACTGCAACACCCCTTTTTGCGTATATGCCCTGATCTGACCATGTGAGAAAATATACAGAGGCAACACAATCCACAAAGCTAAAAAGCAGATTTTGGAACAGTAGCTAGGCACTTTGCCGAAGCACACTTTCATAATGATAGTTTGCTACAGTTCCTGATTCTTGATTCAATTGTTCCTGATATCAGGGGGAGAAAGAGAGAACATAAACTGAGAATTTTAGAATCCAGGGACATTTTGGACTTCAATACACTATACCTGGGGGGGTTTGAATTTGAGTGAAGAACTAAGTGTACATGTTGTATAAAGGTTACAATGGATAATGTTTTCTTGCTTCCTGTATGGAAAAGTTACAACAAATAATTTTTATATATCTACTTTTATATTTTTCATTTCTAGGTTGTCACGTGGTGATTGGCACTTAAACACATATGGGCACTGCAGATTTGATGTAATTTTTTAAGACCATACACTTCTATCCATTTGTATCATCGGAGGAAGTATCTGGATTTGTTTGGACAATAGATATATGGTCATATGAATCATGTCCATTTGGGGTTGATTGAATATTATCATGTTCTCCTTGGATTATTTATGTTGCACAGAAGTATTGGGACTTGTGAATATACACCTAGGTACTTGATATGATAACTGGAGGTGCATTATAATTAGGATAGCAGCATGCATTATGCCCACTTGGGCTAGATGTAATAGTGTTAATCTCTCCAGGGATAGTAATATATGCACATATACAATGTTGATGGAATTAGACCTAACAATGAATGTTTTGATATTTGTTTTGGATGATACATGTATGCTAAACACTCCACTTATATAATATTATAAGATGGTGATCGCTGTTATTTTTTGCAGCATGTCAGGAATGGTTTTGCCCGTCCCCTGTTTTTACATTTTATCCTTGTGTATCGTGGTGGTATATCTAAAATGGAGGGAATTGTGTGTATTTCTTTGAACGGATAGCCCTTTGACCAATGGAATATATTATCCACCCATGTTCTTTGGATACATGAACTTCTTGACATTGTATTGTGATATTGCCCACATGTTTCGATATGAATCTTGCAAATTAGTTAATGTTATGAAACAATATACTAATGTCGCAATGGGTCATAAAACGCATTATTTAATGTTTAACTAAAATGATGCAGGGAGAGCAGGCGTTGCAATAATATTGGTTTTACTTTCTAAGATGGCAACCGTCTTTGTAAACATTGCACAGGGCTAGTAAATGGTGTATCCATTCTCTGTTTCCACTTTTCACAATGTCGGTAGTAATGATAAAAATGAAGAGACTGTTCGGTGCCCCATATCCTGATCAAAGTTATGGCCAAAATGCATATTGAGTTTACCGCCTGCAGTATTAAATTCGACTTCAAATGCATCCATGACTGTCTGTGACTTCTTTGTGATTCGAGAAGGTGTGATGTAGTAATTATTGGGGCTACCGGGGCCCACCGCAGACCGCCGTAATGTAGAGCCTCCATAACTCCGGGTGAAAGCTCAGGATATATATATATATATATATATACATCAACAACATTCATGAGATACTTCACGAACGACCGAACTCCGGGATTTCTTGTTTCACAAATTTCATTTATTCAGGCTCAGTTAACTTCGTCTACAGCTCAACAATCACCTGCCCTACGCGTTTCGGTCTGAGAGACCTTGATCACAGGCATTTCCGGTAGGGGGTTTCTGTTTCCACATTTATATCTACAGATAACAATTCATTAAGACTCAACATATTTCTAAATGCACTTAGAAAATACTTCTCTCTGCTTGTTAAGTTTAATAACTGCGGTGTACACAACTAAAACTCTCCCATAATTTCCACATAAATCCAATTATTAACTGGTGCATTATAAACTTATAATGCTGCATTCTGGGAGTTGTAGTTACCGCAAAACAAAACCAATTTAACCAATCTGTTGATACACCTCATAAATGTGCATATGTGACATACTGTCCATGTCTCCCCCCATAACAAAAAAACTAAAATATTAACCAAACTGAATATTAGCTGCAAGTGCTGCAGAATAGAAAATAGAAAATAGAAAAAACTGTGTTTTATGATTATTTGCAATAGCTGCCATGTAAAATTACAAATGTACACATAACTCCTCATCCTGATTCATCCCCATAGGGGTCAAGGTTCGAATCTCCAAGATGTGTTTAGACTCCAATTGTCGTAGTCTCTTTTCTCTGTCCCCTCCTCGTTCACTTATGGGGACATGGTCAATCGCATAAAAAGTCATTGTTTCCCATTGGCTATCATGTGCCAACTCCATATGCTTAGCCGTGGCGTAACTTCTGTCTGTGTTGACGATGGCACGAATATGTTCAAGGATCCTTTTCTTTGTTTCACATATGGTGCTCCCAACATACTTTCAATCAATCAATCAATCAATCAATCAATCACATTTATAAAGCGCGCTACTCACCCATAAGGGTCTCAAGGCGCTGGGGGGGAGGGGGTCAGTGCTCGAAGAGCCAGGTCTTGAGCTGCCTTCTGAAGGGGAGGTGTTCGGGTATGGCGCGAAGGTGACTGGGCAGGGAGTTCCAGGTCTTCGCTGCCAGAAAAGAGAAGGATTTTCCTCCGGCGGTGGTTTTGCGGATGCGGGGAACGGCTGCCAAGGCCTGACCGGTGGAGCGCAGAGTGCGCGGAGGAGTGTAGAAGGAGACGCGGGAGTTGATGAGTTTGGGTCCGAGGTTGTAGAGGGCTTTGTGTGCGTGGGTGAGGAGTCTGAAGGTGATCCTCTTGTTGACCGGGAGCCAATGGAGTTTTCTCAGGTGTCCGGAGATGTGGTGGTGGCGAGGTATGTCCAGGATGAGTCGTGCTGCGGCGTTCTGGATCCGTTGAAGTTTCCTCTGCAGCTTGGTGGTGATGCCGGCGTACAGAGTGTTCCCGTAGTCCAGGCGGCTGGTGACGAGGGCGTGGGTGACGGTCTTCCTGGTGTCGATGGGGATCCAGCGGAAGATCTTGCGGAGCATGCGGAGGGTGTTGAAGCACGCTGAGGTCACCGAGTTGACCTGTCTGGTCATCGAGAGGGAGGAGTCCAGGATGAAGCCGAGGTTGCGTGCGTGGTTGGTCGGTTGGGGAGTGCTGCCTAGGGCGGGGGGCCACCAGGAGTCGTCCCATGCGGAGGGGGTAGGGCCGAGGATGAGGACCTCCGTTTTATCTGTGTTCAGTTTCAGTCGGCTGTCTGTCATCCAGGTCGCTACTTCCTTCATGCCGTCGTGCAGTCTGGTCCTTGCTGATGTGGGGTTGTTGGTGAGGGATAAGATGAGCTGGGTGTCGTCGGCGTAGGATATGATGTCGAGTCCGTGTTTGCGTGCGATGTTTGCCAGGGGGGTCATGTAGACGTTGAATAGGGTGGGGCTGAGGGAGGATCCTTGGGGTACGCCGCAGATGATCTCCGTGGCTGCGGATCTGAAGGGGGGGAGGCGGACTCTCTGGGTCCTTCCGGAGAGGAAGGAGATGACCCATTCCAGGGCCTTGCCTCTGATGCCGGCGCTGCAGAGGCGGTCTATCAGGGTGCGGTGGCAGACCGTGTCGAAGGCTGCAGAGAGATCCAGGAGAATGAGGGCCACGGTTTCACCCTTGTCGGTCAGGGCTCGGATGTCGTCCGTGGCTGCGATGAGGGCGGTTTCGGTGCTGTGGTTGGCCCTGAATCCGAACTGAGTGGAGTCGAGGGAGTCGGAGGTTTCCAGGGCGGCGGTGAGTTGAGCGTTGACGATTTTCTCAATCACTTTGGCGGGGAACGGTAGGAGGGAGATAGGCCGGAAGTTTTTGAGTTCGGTGGGGTCTGCTGTAGGTTTCTTTAAGAGGGCGTTGAGTTCTGCGTGTTTCCAGCTTTCAGGGAAGGTAGCAGTGGTGAGGGAGGCGTTGATGACGTCTCGGAGGTGGGGTGCGATGATGTTGTCGGCCTTGTTGTAAATGTGGTGAGGACAGGGGTCGGAGGGTGATCCCGAGTGGATCGAGTTCATGACGCGGGTGGTTTCCTCGGTGGTGGTAGGGTTCCAGGCGAGGATGGTGGAGATGTCGTTTGCGGCTTCCGGGGCGGGTTCATGTTGGTGGTCGTGAAGCTGTTGTAGATGTCGGCGATCTTACGGTGGAAGAAGGTCGCGAGGGAGTCGCAGAGGTCCTGTGAGGGAGGGATGGGGTTGGTTTCTGCGTCCGGGTTGGAGAGCTCTTTGACGATGCCAAATAGTTCCTTGCTGTTGTGGGCGTTGTTGTCAAGTCTGTTCTGGTAGGCTGTTTTTCGTGTGGTGCGGAGGCGTTGGTGGTGTTGGCGGGTGGTGTCCTTGAGAGCTGTCAGGTTTTCCTCTGTCGGGTTGAGGCGCCATGTCTTCTCGCGGAGGCGGCATTCTTTCTTGGAGTTTTTGAGTTCGGTGGTGAACCAGGAGTTTTTCTTGTGGTTGTTGGTGTTGGTTTGGGTCTTCAGAGGGGCCAGGAGGTTGGCGCAGTCGGAGATCCAGTTGGTGAGGTTGTTGGCGGCCTCTTTGGGGTTGCTGGTGCTGGTGGGTTGGTTCAGGGAGAGCGTTGCTGCGAGTTGTTCTGTGGTGATTCGGTTCCAGTGTCTTTTTGGTGGTTGCCGGGTGTGGTGATGCACAGTGGTTTTCTTGAAGCTGAAGTGGACGCAGCTGTGGTCCGACCATGTGAGTTCGGTGGTGTGGCTGAAGGTGATGTGTTTGCTTGAGGAGAAGATGGGGTCGAGCGAGTGTCCGGCGTAGTGGGTGGGGGTGTTGACCAGTTGTTTCAGTCCCAGGTTGGCGAGGTTGTCTAGAACAGCGGTGGTGTTGTTGTCGGTGTGGTTCTCCAGGTGAAAGTTGAGGTCTCCTAGGAGGATGTAGTCGGTGGATGAGAGTGCGTGGGGGTTGACGAAGTCTGCGATGTCTTCGCTGAACTTGGTGCGGGGTCCTGGTGGTCTGTACATGAGGGTGCCTCTTAGGGTTGTCTTGGGGTCGATGTGGATCGCGAAGTGGAGCTGTTCGGCGTCGGGAAGTGAGTTGTCGGTGTGGGTCGAGATGCTGATGGAGCTTTTGTGTGCGATGGCGATGCCTCCTCCGGTGTGGTTGAAGCGGTCTCTCCGGATGATTTTGTAGCCGTCGGGGATGGCTATGGCGATGTCGGGTGCCGAGGAGGGGTTCATCCAGGTCTCGGTGAGGAAGGCGATGTCTGGGTTCGTTAAGTTGATGAGGTTCCACAGTTCGATGGCGTGCCTGTGGACGGAGCGGGTGTCGTTCTTGGTGGTGGCGGTGTGGGTCCGTAGGCAGGTGAAGCGGCAGTTGCTGCAGGTGAAGGGTCCGTGGGTTCGTTCGGGGGTGGCGCGGTAGCAGCCCGGCGTGCGGCCGGGGTTGAGGTTGGCGAGGGTGGCGGAGTCATAGGTCAAGCGGGGGCGCGGGGGCCAGGGGTTTGGGCGCTGGGCGCGGTCCAGGCGCGGACGGGCGCAGACGGGCTTGCCTTAGGCGCGCCCGCTGCGCGCGGCCGCCATTTAAGGGGTAGGTGGGGAGGCGGGGTCAGCTGGGAGGCGGGAGGTGGGTGGGCAGGGGAGCTGGAAGCGGGAAAAAAGAGCGGCAAAAAAGAGCGGCAAAAAACGGCGGGAAAAGCGCGGTAGGAGCGGCGGGAAAAAGCGGCAAGACGGCGAAAAGGGAACAAGAGCCTACTAAAATCTACTAAAAAGGAGGGGCTGAGAGGGGAGGACGGCGCACAGCACTCGGGGGCACACGCACGGGATACAAGGAGAGAAAAGGGAATTTCAGTCACTCGGGGCACACGCACGGGATACAAGGAGAGAAAAGGGATTTTTAGTCAGCACCAGCACAAGCACAAGCACTCGGGGTACACGGGCAAGAAGGGGGGAGCACACTCACAGGAGAGGAAGGCAGTCAGGGACTGGAGGCGCTGCGTGAGCAGGGGAGCGACCTACCCGAGGGTCAGTGGTCGCTACCTCTGCCTCGCAGCGGCTGCCATTTAAGGGGTAGGTGGGGAGGCGGGGTCAGCTGGGAGGCGGGAGGTGGGCGGGCAGGGGAGCTGGAAGCTGGAAAAAAGAGCGGCAAAAAAGAGCGGCAAAAAACGGCGGGAAAAGCGCGGTAGGAGCGGCGGGAAAAAGCGGCAAGACGGCGAAAAGGGAACAAGAGCCTACTAAAATCTACTAAATAGGAGGGGCTGAGAGGGGAGGACGGCGCACGGCACTCGGGGGCACACTCACGGGATACAAGGAGAGAAAAGGGAATTTCAGTCACTCGGGGGCACACGCACGGGATACAAGGAGAGAAAAGGGATTTTTAGTCAGCACCAGCACAAGCACAAGCACTCGGGGTACACGGGCAAGAAGGGGGGAGCACACTCACAGGAGAGGAAGGCAGTCAGGGACTGGAGGCGCTGCGTGAGCAGGGGAGCGACCTACCCGAGGGTCAGTGGTCGCTACCTCTGCCTCGCAGCGGCCGCCATTTAAGGGGTAGGTGGGGAGGCGGGGTCAGCTGGGAGGCGGGAGGTGGGCGGGCAGGGGAGCTGGAAGCGGGAAAAAAGAGCGGCAAAAAAGAGCGGCAAAAAACGGCGGGAAAAGCGCGGTAGGAGCGGCGGGAAAAAGCGGCAAGACGGCGAAAAGGGAACAAGAGCCTACTAAAATCTACTAAAAAGGAGGGGCTGAGAGGGGAGGACGGCGCACGGCACTCGGGGGCACACGCACGGGATACAAGGAGAGAAAAGGGAATTTCAGTCACTCGGGGGCACACGCACGGGATACAAGGAGAGAAAAGGGATTTTTAGTCAGCACCAGCACAAGCACAAGCACTCGGGGTACACGGGCAAGAAGGGGGAGCACACTCACAGGAGAGGAAGGCAGTCAGGGACTGGAGGCGCTGCGTGAGCAGGGGAGCGACCTACCCGAGGGTCAGTGGTCGCTACCTCTGCCTCGCAGCGGCCGCCATTTAAGGGGTAGGTGGGGAGGCGGGGTCAGCTGGGAGGCGGGAGGTGGGCGGGCAGGGGAGCTGGAAGCGGGAAAAAAGAGCGGCAAAAAAGAGCGGCAAAAAACGGCGGGAAAAGCGCGGTAGGAGCGGCGGGAAAAAGCGGCAAGACGGCGAAAAGGGAACAAGAGCCTACTAAAATCTACTAAAAAGGAGGGGCTGAGAGGGGAGGACGGCGCACGGCACTCGGGGGCACACGCACGGGATACAAGGAGAGAAAAGGGAGTTTCAGTCACTCGGGGGCACACGCACGGGATACAAGGAGAGAAAAGGGATTTTTAGTCAGCACCAGCACAAGCACAAGCACTCGGGGTACACGGGCAAGAAGGGGGGAGCACACTCACAGGAGAGGAAGGCAGTCAGGGACTGGAGGCGCTGCGTAAACCGCAGGGGCATTCAATAACATATACTGTGAACCGGCTCTTACAAGTGATATGTTGTTTAATGCTTTTTGTAACACCATTACCAATGGTGTATTCCTTGGTGTTTTTCGCAATTTTGCAAGCCTTGCAATTGCCACATTTCCAAAAACCTGGTTTTTTGAGCCAGTTGCCCCTTTTCTGAGAGCTAAAGTGACTTTTTGTGATTCTGTCCCACAAATTTGGTGCTCTTCTAAAAGTCATTCGAGGAAAGTCTCCCATAATCTCCTTTACTATAGGATCCAACTGGAGAATAGACCAGTGTTTGGTTAGAATCTTTCGTAACTGGGAGACATTATTGGAGTATGTTGTGATGAAACGTATAGGATCCTCCGATTGACCTTCCAACACAGAATTTTTTTTTTGGAACTAATTCTGTTCTATATATAGAGAGAGAGAGAGAAATATATTTCAATATTTCTCCATTTATAGCTAAGCTCTTCTGCTGACTTTCCTAGTAGTTTCCCTGCTTCACATTATCAAATCTTGCAATTCAATTCACAAGTCAATTTTTTTTTGTTACACTTTTTAAAAAAAATGTTACACCAATACATACTTTTCAACCCAACAATGACAAAAGATTTGATTTAAAATAAAATACTAACATGCATTGGTAGCAAACCATAGAATTCCATTGCTCAAGAATACCGGTATAAATCTCCACGTGAAATCAAAGCCCACAACATTAATACCCTGTAGTACCCAATGTGAATGTCTGTCTTTGATGTAGGTGACATAATCACTAGAATTGGATGTATGAAAGCTTGCTTTAGAATGTTGGAGTTCAAAGTTACATGCAGAAGAATAAAGATGTGTGATTTACAGCTCTGTGTGTGGCCTAGTCATTCTGCGGGCACCAGGCAGACGCTACAACTGGCGTTGAGATAGGAGATAGGTAACTCAAAGACAAAAGTGCTCTCCTGGAGACTTTTGCCTTGGTCCAAGCAAACTGTCTCTGTGTGCCATGTGTGCCTTCATTGAAGTGTTGAGTCGATGGTTGTTGTATGTGGAGTCAAAGCACAACTCCAGCTGTTGTGGAACATGTGAACAGAAAGAAAACTTCAAGGAAAAGTCTGTGCATCGTTGGTCAACAAACTATGATTAAGATCCTATGAAAAGGTACAGCACTGCCACACAAAATAAAGTTATACAATATACGAAGTGATATCGCTAAAGGTGGATTCAACCAGGTTTGCAAAGTGAAGTTAAAGACAATTATTAGATACCAAATAACGCTGAAGGCAGAACAACCAAATGTAAGACAATGCCACTTGAAGTATAAAAAGGATAAAAATAAATGACATACTGAGCCTGCTAAAGAGAGTTGTTGCTTTATGAGTGACTGTGGCCCCTAGAAAATTGTTTGGGGTTGTACTAAAGAGCAGTCCATATTTCCAGCAGCCAGGAATGTGGCAGAAGGCCGCTCTGCTGATGGAGTCTATCAAGGGTGACCATGAGGCTGGCACATTGCAAGGTCAGGGCTGTGATATGAATTGAACCCCTCCTGATTTCCAGTCAGAAAGGGCCGCGAAAGCTCCATTCTCGTCATCAGTATTTTCCACACTAGTCTAAAATTATGTCACCTTCCTCAAGCCACCACCACCATTTGAAACTGCCAAAAAACAAAAACATGGCGATAGATGGACTGTCTAGATAGAGACATTTAAAGATTTCATAGATGCTCTTGAAGAGATTTATAGCAGGAAGATTATCAAATATCTAAAAAATCTTGCTGGTGATGGTGTGAAAGAAGTTATAAAGAAAATGTTAAGAACTGATGAAGTCACATACCCTCAGATTAAAAATACATTGAATCACAAATTAATCCTGTACCAGATGTCAACTAAAACAATACGTTTTCAGTCAAGAACATAAAGAGTTTTAAAAGTGACAAATTTGTGGAAAGATTTGGCACATTCATCAAACACTGTAAGTTACGAATGCTGAGAAAAACTCTTAGGGCCATATTTAAACTTTTTGATGCACAACTGCCATTGAGTGACAATGTGCAGGGGGAAGACAAAAGTAAGTGTGTCACGGTGTGAAGACAAAATGGCTGCTGATCCATGTACTTCAAGGTATAGCGGCAAGTGCCTGCTTGCTCAGTTTGTTCACGGTTGTTGACATGGGACTCATTTTTCAGTGAATTGCAACTTGAAAACTTGGCAGGAAATAGTAAGTCAATTCCCTTCATTGTTTCATGGTTTGGGAAAAGCCTGTGAAAGTATTACTGCATTTAAATGAGGACGTCCGTCCTGTGGTTCCGAGACATAGATGAATGGCTTTTCATTTACAAGAAGCTGTTGAAAGAAAACTTGAATCATTAATAAAGCATGACATAATTTAACGTTTCACTGGTCCCAATGCAATTGGTTTCTGCCATAGTAGTAGTGCCTACAAAGGACCTTGAAGGAGCTGTGTGCATATACATGGACATGCATGAGGCAAACAAAGAGATTGAATAAGAGTGACATTCCGGGTTGCACATTGCTGACATGATCACACAACTGAATGGTGCCAAAGTCTTCTCTAGACTTGATTTGAATAAGGGTTATCATCAGTTAGAACTAGATGAAGACTGCAGATATATTACAAGCTTAGTTACTCATATTGGCTTGTTTAGATACTAGAGACTTAATTCTGGTGTGTCATCGGCTGCAGAACTTTACCAAGGCATCATATTATGCATCATACAATCTGTTGCATTTATCTATAGCGGTGACATACTAGTTTTTGGAGCTACACAGAAGGAGCACGATAGAGCCCTCCCACAAGTATGTCAATTACTTTAGGATGCACGGTTGACTTTAAATGCACACAAGTGTGAGTTCAATAAGACAAAATTGAATTTCTTTGGCCATAGCTTTTCCAATGGGGGGATGACACCTGATTTTGCACAAGTGCAAGCTTTGACAAATGCCCAACCCCTCACAAGATGTTTCGATGATACGTTCTTTTCTTGGAATGGCCAGCTACTGTTCAAGATACATAAAGAATTTTGCCTCTGTTAATGCTTCGTTACGAGAGTTAACAAAGAACAATGTTTCTTTTAAATAGTCAGGAGAATGTGAAAAGAGTTTCAAGACAATCAAAAATGCCATAGAAAATGCTACAGAAATGGTGTACTTCAATCCAAAGCTCCATAGTGAGATTGTAGTGGACTCTAGCCCAATTGGGGTAGGTGCTATACTTTCACAGCATAGTAGGCGCCCAAATGCAAAACTACCTATTGTGGCCTATGCTACTAGAAGTTTATCTCAAACAGAACATGCTTACTCACAGCCTGAGAAGGAAAGTTTGGCTGTATTATGGGCTTGTGAACCTTTCCATGTATTCCTGTACCAAAAACGTTTTACACTATTGACTAATCATCAAGTCTTACTGACTGGATCCGGCAATACTAAAGCAAAGATGCCTCCTTGAATTTCAGAATAGGGACTACAATTGCAAGAGTACCATTATATAGTTGTGGATTGCCCAGGAGATACTCAAACTGACTATTTTTCTAGAGAGCACATTGAAGGCCTTGGCACTCCATCTAAACAGGCTACATCAATTTTGTTGTCAAGTCAAGTACACCAGCTTCATTATCATTGGCCCAGATTGTAACTGCTATGTGTCATGATAATAACTTGCTCAAGTTAAAGGACATAATTAGACATTAGTCATGGAACAATCACATTCGACCTAGCTCAGGAAGGAGTTATCCTGTGAGGATCGAGAATCCTGATTCTGGAGAGTCTACAATAAAAGGGGACAGAAGTGGCTCACGAAGGGCTTTGTGGCATTGCTGCTACCAGTAGAGCTCCCTGAGACTGAGTTTGTTTTTTATACCTTGATGAAATAGCTGAAAAGGAACTCAAAGCCTGTCCTATATGCAACTGCCTGCCAACCAAAGTCACTCAACATACTCTGAACATATCAGAACTCCCTAAACATGCCTGAGAGAGAATAGCTATCAATTTATTTGGTCTGCTTGACAATGGAAATCATTTCATGATTAGATGAATATTCACATTTTCCTTTGGTTGAAGATCTCTCATTCATGACACATGAACAAGTAATCAAAAAACTTGAAGGCATATTTGCGAAATGGGGTTTGCCAGCCGTTGTTAAGACTGACAATGGTCGTCCCTTCAACAGCAAAGAGTTTAAAGAACATTTGAACATAAAGCATCAAAAGATCACACCATTGTGTCCACAGGCCAATAGACTTGTTGAGCGTTTACGTGCACGCTAAAGAAAGCAGTGCAGGGTGCAACTCTTGAGAAGATCAGTCTAAAAACAGCACTGAACTCTACTCTACAAGCTTATCGTTTGACAACCCACTCGACCACAGGTGAAAGTCTTGTGATGTTAATGTTCAGGAGAGCAATGAAAATCAAGATACCCCGATAGACCACAGATAGAAATATGAAGGAAAATCTGATTTGTCTGTTCAAAAACAGAAAATGAATTCAAACAAGAGTTGACATGAGAAAACCCTCTCATTCTGAAAAGAAGATTTGGTGATCGCTTGATAGTTATGGAAAAGAAAATCTGATGCTCTTTACGATGGCAAACCTTTTCAAGAAGTGTCTAGTTAAGGGCACATGGTGACTGCCCAATGACCTGGGAAGTCCCTAACCAGAGACTTCAGGCCTGTGTTTCATCTGTCTTCAACTCGAAATGGTGAAAGAAAGACTGAGGCCCATATTTATGTAAAATGATGCACAACTGTGCTAGCGCTGTTGTGCGGCAAAACAATTACCGCCGCATAACAACATTTCTCAGCGGCATGGGCGTGCCATATTTATTAAATGGCGCACTGTGGCACTGAGAAAAGGCTAGTGTCATAGAAAATTATGCTAGCTGGTGACGGACGGCGATGCAAAACATGGCATTAGTGGCCCAAAAATGATGGTAGACTGATTAGCGTGCAAAAATTCTGCCGTTAGTCAGCCTAACATCATTTTTTGGTCACACAAGCAGCCAAAAAATTATGCATGTCCAAGAATATACAGGAGACAGTACAACAATCATAATGTCCAGCACGTGGGACCAGTGTCCCCAGGGCAACCCCAACAGCACCAGGCCAGCCAGGGGGCCTCATGTAAGAGGTCCTCCCAGTGGCACACTACAGTTGAGGATGTATACTTATGGAGGATGGGCTCCCTCCACTTGCAGTGTCCCTGTGATGTGGGTGGTGGTGATCCAGGGGGTTGGGGTGGGCCTCTCGGTGCCCAAAATAGTGACACCATGGAGGACTCCAAGGTGTTTGCAATGTGTTTCCCTATGTGACTGTGCCTAACATCACTTTAATGCCTGGTCTGATCAGGCATTACATTTTTGGCACAAGCCAGTGTTAGTGCCATTTTACCTAGGCACTCATATTTTTTCTCCTGGCTCATAAATATGGCACTAGCGACCGATCATCATTTTTTAGGAGGGAAGGTTAACAGGTACACACAAAGGAATAAAGATGTGTGATTTACAGCTCTGTGTGTGGGCTAGTCATTCAGCAGGTACCAGGCTGGGGAAGACACTACACAGAATGGGCAGAGAGCCCATTTCCTTCTTTGCAATAGGGCCCATGACACACTGGCTACTCTACTGTCAAGGCCTATATTAACTTTCAGCCAAATGCCCTTGGTGAAAGAGTATAACAATAACTATTATGAACATTTGAAAGTTGTTGAACTTAGCTGACAGGGGCCATATTATGCAAAAGGTGTATCTATAAGAATTGACAACAGGGTCATTTGTGTCCCTGCAGGTATATTTTGGTATCACAGAAGAGGCCAAAAGTTCTCTTCTGTAATACAAAATTCACTGAGACCACTATTGCAAGTGGCTTGTAATGGTGGGTAAATACTGCTCCATGTCATTCTTCAGGCCCATCAATATCCATTCTACAAACTAAAAGTACCCTCCCACACACACATGCACATTTACCACCTGAAGTAAATTTTTGCAGATATTGGTATTGTATAGCCCCCAAATGTGACAAACACATGAAATTGGACATGGATGTCCAGGTCTGCATATTATTCCCCGTTCCAGGGACATCATTTGTAATCCCTGGATTTAGGTGGGAGGGACACTAGCCAGAATCAGTGATTCAAGCCCTCTGGTATGCCTGCAATATGGGCAGAGAGAGCAGAGAGAATGTTGACCCATGTTAAGCGCCTTTCCAGAGGGGACACAGAGTATTCAGAGGATGAGCGGGTCCAGTCAAAAGATTGTAACCCCACCCCTTCACCTTCTAAGATGCCTCAGCATCTATGAAATAGAGGATTCGTCTGTGCAGTTGCACACATTAACAATGCTTACGGGTCCTTGCAATCTGTATATATGCATTGGTGAAGAGTGCATTTCATTCATTAGGAAGGGTACTGGAGGATACCAGGGTGATAGAGTGTTGGACCTGGCCCTTTTTACAGGGTTACCCCAAACGTTTTGCCTTCCTCTTCCTATTTTTCTGACCTTCATTTTGTTGGCTTTAAGACTCTGGGCACTTTACCACTGCTAATTAGTGCTAAGGTGCATGTGCTCTCTCCCCTTTGCAGTGAACTCTGCTCTGCTGGTAGAGTTCACAGAGTTTTTTGCACTCTGTGCTTCAAGGGGAGCATGAATTTTGAAACAAAATCTGCCACGCAGTGGCAGAACAGAGTTCACTGGCTCGCCAGTGGTGCCAACTGGTCTGTACTCTATACTACTAGTGCATCACCATTGACTCTGCCCCACCCTCCTTCCTTCTGTTAGTACTGCAACTCCCACTCCAGGGCTGTCAGGCAGATGTGCTGCAACTACTACTAGCTGGTGAGTGATCCAAGGGGATTAGGGAAACCCGAGCTAAGGCTTTGTTTTCTGTCGGCCAGCATTGAGCTGCTGCAAGCTGCTGCTGAAGGGCTAGCACTGGCTCCGGTTGCAGGCCTCCCTCTTTCACTGTCCTCAGCAGTACGGGAGCAGGGGGGGCAGAGGGAAGCAGGGGGAAGCAGAGAGTCAGGTCGCTGCAATGGGGACCCTGGACCTAGACAGCATTAAGACTCTGGTGTTGCTTTCTCTTCTATGTGCACACAAGTGTGGGCACTGGGCATAGACAGTGTTTGCATATGAGTGGGGACAGGGGGGTCTGTGCTGGGGAAAAAGAGAAACTTGCAGTTAGAGCTCCACTTGAAAAGAAGCTGTTTCCCCAGAGTTCCTGAGTAAAAAAGTGGTTACACTGCTGAGGCCAACAGGGAGAGCTGGAGACCGGGTGAGCATCAGCTGCTGCTGAGTGGAAGTCCAGAAGCTCTGCCACATAGAAATGTGTGTGGACTGAGAGAGTGCCTTAGAGCCCAGTGGGAAGCAAGGCTAGGCAATTTACACTCGGCCCAAAATGAAGAAAACATTTGCCCTATGACAGGCAAGGGGAACCCTAGCTGAGGCTTTGCTTTCTGCCTGTCAGAGTTGAGCGGCTGCAAGCTGCTGCTGAGGGCCTGCACCGGCGCCAGTTGCAGCTCCCCTTCTTTTCACTGTCCTCTGCAGCTCAGGAGCAGGGAGAGCAGAGGGAGGCCAAGCCAGGTCACTGGCAATGGGGACCCTGGACCCAGATAGCATTCAGACCCTGAAGTCACTTTCTCTTCTATGTGCACATGGGGACGTGCACTGGGCATGGGCATTATTTGCATATGAGGGGTTGGGTGGGGTCTGTGCTTGGAAAAAAGGGAAACTTGCAGTCAGAGCTCCACTTGAAAATAACCTGTATCCCCAGAGTCCCTGAGAAAGGAAGTGGTGTTATGGGGTACACTGCTAACAAACAGCCTATTTAGTTTTTCACTACTGTGAAGCCTGCTCCTCTCATAGGTTAGCATTGGGAATTCCCTTACACCCTTTTAAGTGGTAAGTCCTTTCAGAAAGAAGTAGCTTTGTCATGTTTTGTATGTTTAGAATGGGAATGGTAAATCCTCCTTACTGGTGAAGTTGGATTTCACATTAGTCAGTTAGAAATGCCACTTTTAGAATGTCAGCATTAATCTGTGCATATAACTCTGTGTGCTTTGCAGCCTGTCTCTAATTCACACCTGGCCTGGGTGACAGATACACTTTGTGCACACTTTCCAGACAGCCACAACACAGGAAGGGCTGGGTGTGACAGGGGTTACATCTGCATTCATCTTCATCTTCCTGGGATGAAAGAGGGAGAGGTGGGTCACACTTACATGCCAATAGATTGTGGTCTTCCCTCACATGAAGGGCTGATTTACCCCTTACTGACCATCTGGAGTCAGGGCTGGGCTGAAAGGAGTTGTTGTGCACTCCTAAGGGTTTCTTTGAAGTCACCCATTCACCAAAGACAGTTTTGAGTATAAGTACTGGGTGTCTGACCCCATGATTTTAGACACTGTGTGGGACTTGTAGCCAGATCCTGCTGGCTCTGCAAACTGCAAATTACCAGAGGACTGCTTTTCAGCCAGGAGGAAAACACCATTTGGACTACCGCCTTTGTTTTACTGGCCCGCTGGCCTGCTGGATGGATTGCTACTCTGCAATCTGCCTTATTTGCCGTCCTCCCTGCCGTCTGTTTCCTTTGTGCCCCCCAAGTGTCCTCCAAGGGCTTGCTGGCTTGTCACCTGTTTCACAATCTCAGGGCCATCAAATATTGCACCTACACACTTGCTGCAGGACTCTGGTGTCACCCTGCTTGATTTATTTTAAGAAGTACTAAACTCAGCACAGAGTGCCTGCAGCCAAGTATTAGTTCCCTCTTCTCCGCCCCCGCTGTGGGACTCTACTCCTTGTGAGTCCAGCAGTAGGGTTCTGACTGCAATCCATGCAGGACTGATTGGCTGTTGATGTGGGGCCTTCCTGCTTTTCTAAGGATTGAGAGTTTTTTAAATGGTAGCGTGTTCAGGCGCGGGCTCAGACTTGGCAGCTGTTCTTACACAGTCTGCATCGAGGAGAGAGACCAAACCAATGCACCACACCAGACATATTGCTGGGGCAACGAAGAAGCCACCAGCAACGTCACCACCACCTTGCCGCAACAAGAGCATTGCCAGGGAGACAGTTGTACATTCCCCACTCGGCCAGAGGAAGTGATAAGTGACCGCATGCATCCGCATCAGCTGCTCTTTGCCGTCGATCACTGCTCTCCTACCAGTCAAGTCAGTGGACAGGATCATCCTCCTGGCTGGTGCACCCGCCGAATCACCCCATCACACCAATGTTGCCCCTGTATTCGGGGGAAGATCGCTGCAGTTGGGTGCTGGATCTCCTCAGACCACCGAGACCAAATGAGTGCAGCGCCTGGGTCATAAAGGTATTTAGAGCTTGTGGCTGGACTGTGAGTTTGTGGGCAGTGTAAATTGTAGCCTCACTGTGGTTCCTCACATGCCCCCACCCTCTTTCTCTGGGGGGTGACTTTGAGAGGCATTGCTCTCTCTTACACCTGGTGGGGGTTACACCTCTGTTGAGGACCCAGAGAATAGCACTGCTGGTGGAGACCGAAGCGCTGTGAGGTTTCAAGCCCACATTAGAGAAAATACTGTATAAAGTATAGATGGTGCGCAGGTGCTCCTGTGCCCTACGTTTGGTTTGCTAAAAACAATCATCAGGCTTTTCCTGCAATATAGGTGGCTGTTCTAAAGATATGGGGGGTCATTCTGACCCTGGCGGTCGGTGATAAAGCGGCGGCCAACCCGCCAACAGGCCGGCAGTCAAAAAAATGCAATTCTGACCCTGGCGGGAACCGCCAACACAGCCCGCCGCATTAACACTCCGACCGCCACGGCGGAACAAACAAACAGCGCGGCGGTCACCGCCAACAGCCAGGCGGCAGACAATGTACCGCCCACCCTATCACGACCCACCAATCCGCCACCTTTTCCGGGGCGAGAGCCCCGCCGATAAAAACACGGCGGAAACAGACATTTCCAATGGAAAACGCTCACCTCGAGACACTCCACGCGGAATCCGGACAGCATGGAACCCGAATTGAACATCATACCTGCTCTCGTCTACCTGCTCATCTACCACGAGTACGAACTCCGGTGCAGACGTCAACGGTGAGTACTGCACCTACGACACACGGGAGGGGGGAGGAAGAAAGGTTACGGGCATACACATATGCGACCCCCCCAATATGTACACACCAATGCAGAGCAGGAAGTCACAGTGACACCACACAAAGACCCTTTAAAAATACAATGACACAACCAAATTTGGAATAAATTTTCATGTACAAAAAAAGCACCTGGAAATAATTGAGCAACCGTGAAAAATATTTACAAAAACCAAAAAGATATACACATCAGTGTATCACTGAAGTAACAAGTCCTGCACATCCTACGAATCTAACATGTCCGTGGGCCAAGGTTCTGCGAAACAAGGGCAAAGCCCACACACGAGACCTGAGTCCTTTGGAGAGAACACTGCAGGGGCATCTGATGTCAAAACTACAGGCACCGCAGGGGGAAGGGAAGGGGGGGCCACCACAGCCACATGAGTCCACGACGCCAGATCCACGAGGAGCCACCATGCCCACTGTACCATCCTGGGGAGTGCAAAGCCACAGTCTCTCAAGTCTCTGCAGTGGGTGGGTTGCCCACTGGACCATCCTGGGGAGCGCAAAGCCACAGTCTCTCAATGTCTCTACAGTGGGTGGGGTGCCCACTGGACCATCCTGGGGAGTGCAAAGCCACAGTCTCTCAAGTCTCTGCAGTGGGTGGGTTGCCCACTGGACCATCCTGGGGAGTGCAAAGCCACAGTCTCTCAAGTCTCTGCAGTGGGTGGGTTGCCCACTGGACCATCCTGGGGAGTGCAAAGCCACAGTCTCTCAATGTCTCTACAGTGGGTGGGTTGCCCACTGGACCATCCTGGGGAGTGCAAAGCCACAGTCTCTCAAGTCTCTGCAGTGGGTGGGTTGCCCACTGGACCATCCTGGGGAGTGCAAAGCCACAGTCTCTCAATGTCTCTACAGTGGGTGGGTTGCCCACTGTACCATCCTGGGGAGTGCAAAGCCACAGTCTCTCAATGTCTCTACAGTGGGTGGATTGCCCACTGGACCATCCTGGGGAGTGCAAAGCCACAGTCTCTCAGGTGGATTACAGAGTCCACTGGTCAAGGAGGAGGCATGGTGGGCACAGTGAACCATAAACAGTGCCTGAGACGGCGGGACCCAGCGCAGCGGTGCATGACATGGCGATGTCCAGCGGAGCGGTGCTTGAGAGGAAGGGCCCAGCGGAGCGGTGCTTGACAGGAAGGGCCCAGCGGAGCGGTGCTTGACATGAAGGGCCCAGCGGAGCGGTGCTTGAGACGGCGGGGCCCTGTTCAGCGGTACCTGTCTTCACGGCGGGGCCCTGTTCAGCGGTGCTCTTCTGCACGGCGGGGCCCTGTTCAGCGGTACCTGTCTTCACGGCGGGGCCCTGTTCAGCGGTGCTCTTCTGCACGGCGGGGCCCTGTTCAGCGGTACCTGTCTTCACGGCGGGGCCCTGTTCAGCGGTGCTCTTCTTCACGGCGGGGCCCTGTTCAGCGGTACCTGTCTTCACGGCGGGGCCCTGTTCAGCGGTATCTGTCTTCACAGCGGGGCCCTGTTCAGCGGTGCTCTTCTGCACGGCGGGGCCCTGTTCAGCGGTACCTGTCTTCACGGCGGGGCCCTGTTCAGCGGTGCTCTTCTGCACGGCGGGGCCCTGTTCAGCGGTACCTGTCTTCACGGCGGGGCCCTGTTCAGCGGTGCTCTTCTTCACGGCGGGGCCCTGTTCAGCGGTACCTGTCTTCACGGCGGGGCCCTGTTCAGCGGTGCTCTTCTTCACGGCGGGGCCCTGTTCAGCGGTACCTGTCTTCACGGCGGGGCCCTGTTCAGCGGTACCTGTCTTCACGGCGGGGCCCTGTTCAGCGGTGCTCTTCTGCACGGCGGGGCCCTGTTCAGCGGTACCTGTCTTCACAGCGGGGCCCTGTTCAGCGGTGCTCTTCTGCACGGCGGGGCCCTGTTCAGCGGTACCTGTCTTCACGGCGGGACCCTGTTCAGCGGTGCTCTTCTTCACGGCGGGGCCCTGTTCAGCAGTACCTGTCTTCACGGCGGGGCCCTGTTCAGCGGTGCTCTTCTTCACGGCGGGGCCCTGTTCAGCGGTACCTGTCTTCACGGCGGGGCCCTGTTCAGCGGTACCTGTCTTCACGGCGGGGCCCTGTTCAGCAGTGCTCTTCTGCACGGCGGGGCCCTGTTCAGCGGTACCTGTCTTCACGGCGGGGCCCTGTTCAGCGGTACCTGTCTTCACGGCGGGGCCCTGTTCAGCGGTACCTGTCTTCACGGCGGGCCCTGTTCAGCGGTACCTGTCTTCACGGCGGGGCCCTGTTCAGCAGTACCTGTCTTCACGGCGGGGCCCTGTTCAGCGGTGCTCTTGCAGTATGTCAAGGGAGTCATACCTGTCCTGGACACCCTGCTCACTCGCCCTCCGACCGTGCTGTGTCAGGCCCCTTCGGGGAGTGAGTCCTGGGCCCTTTGGTGTCGTCCCTTGCAGCCGGGATGGGGCTTGTGGGGCCCTCCTGCTCCGCGCTCCTGGTGGTTGTCCTCTCCGCCCTGCTGTCCTTCCGCTCCTTAGATGGGGCTCTCTGGCCCTTGCCTCCCCTGGCTGCTGTGGCCGGTGAAGTGGCCGGAGTCACCTCCTTGGGGGCAGCCGTCTCTGTCCGCTCACGGCGGCCCTTCAATTTCCGGGTCCTCTTGCCTGGGGGGGGGGCTGGCTGTCCCCTTGCTGCTCACCGAAGTGTTACTGCCGCCAAAGGGTGGACTCCACATGCCATGCACCACTTGCACTGTAGAAGTTGGGCTGGTGGTGGCTGAGGTGCCCTTGGGACTTTTCCCAGTTGGAGGGGGTGGGTCGGGGGAGGGAAAGAGGTCAAAACTGGAGAGGTAATTTTTCTAGGGACCAAAGTAAGGGGTAGGAGTAGTGGTGAGAGAAGTGGAGGAAGAGGATGTGGTTGTATGAGAGCCAGGTGTGCTGTCCTTGGGTGCAGGTGACTGGGACGTAGGCTGTGGTGAGGTGGTTGGCTGTTGTTTGGGTGTCTGCCTGCGTTTATGTGTCTTGGAAGAGGGGGTGACAGACACAGTGGGAGAGGACACAGGGGACGTGGAAATGCCAGTGGGGGTGGTGACTGCAGGTGTGCGGACTGTAGTGGAGGGTTTGCTGGTGGTGGAAGAACTGGCTGATGTTGGGGTGCATGCAGGTGTGAGTGTAGACGTCACAGGGAGGGAGGAGGGAGACGAGGAGGACGGGGACACAGAGGTGGTAGTGACTGTTGATATGTCTGCATCTGTGTGTTGCTTGGGTGAATGCTTGTGTTTTCTGTGGTGCTTATGTTTGGATGAGCTGGCCTTGGGTGTTGAGGTGTGTGCAGGCTGGTCTGATGGTGTGGATGGGATAGGTTGAGGTACAGGAGACAGAGAAAGGGTGGAGGCAGATAGAAGAGGGAGACTGGAGACAGGGACAATGGCTGCCGTCAGTGCTGAGGCCAGAGCAGTGAACGCTCGTTGATGGGCAGCCTGACCCGAATGAATGCCCTCCAGGTAGGCATTGCTCCGATGCACCTCCCTTTCCACCCCCTGGATGGCATTCAGAAGGGTAGTCTGCCCAACAATGACCGTCCTCACCAGGTCAATGAGCTCCGCACTGAGGGCAGCAGGGGTAACAGAGGCAGGGGCTGAGGTGCCTGGGGCGAAGGAGACGCGCGCCTTCCTGGCCGAGCGGCCACGGAGCGAAGACTGAGGGGCTGCTGGGAGGGCGGTGCTGGTGCGCTGGGTGGCGGCTGTACCTGTTGTTGCGGGGGGCACAGATGGTGCCGCCACCGCTAGGGAGCTCCCAAACGAGGACGTGTCCGTGTCGCTGGTGTCTCCACCGGCCCCCGTTGTGGTGCTCCCCTCGCCCTCCGGATCACTGGTGCCCTCGGTGTCTGTGTCAGTGCCCACCGGGGCCTGGTGACCTGCAGCTCCCTCCTGCTCCGATGCCAAATCTCCTCCGCCGGATGATGCTATAACACATGAAGACAAAGATTTAGGGTGGGGGGAGAAATGAAACAAAGTTGAGTGCATGCCTTAGCAATACCCTTTGCGGAGAGGACAGACACAGGTGCCTCGTGCACTAAGTCGCGAACTTGGGGTACACTACTCAGTACTTCTGACTAGGCAAACAGGTCTAGGGACAACACACGCGCACATGTGTGATGCTGGAGCATGGGTAGCTGCACTTGGCACCCTACAGAGGTGGGGGGCGGGGGCACAGGGCCATGCCTAAGGGAGCAGACTACACTACAGAGAGCGCCCTGGCCTAATGTCACCCACAGCCCTCCTCCCCCACCCAGACGCCTCCAATGCGCATACAGATAGGAGAATGTGCGGATACTCACCCCCTTGTGTCTGCTGTGCTGTCCTCAAGCGCCCATCCAAATTAGGGTAGGCCACCGCCAGGATCCGGGACATCAGGGGGGTCATGGTGCGACTGGCACCCCTCCTAGGTCGGGAGGCCATCCCCAGCAGTGTTTCTGCGGTCTTCCTCGTTCCGCGGCGGATGTCCTCCCACCTCTTGCGGCAGTGGGTGCCCCGTCTGTTGTAGACCCCCAAGTTCCGGACTTCCTTGGCGATGGCACGCCAAATATCGATTTTCTGGTGGGCGCTCACCTGTTTGACATGTACAGGGTGGGAAAGAGAAACCGTCACATATCTGCATGTTTGGAGTACATGCCCCCCCCTCCCCAACCTTGTCATGGTTCCCATTCTCTCATCTGTCGTGCGTTGCACTCCTCATTCCCTCCACACCCCACCAACTTACATCCCCCCCCCTCCACACAGGCATAACCCATTCAATGTGCACTGAGTGTACTCACCTGTTGGTCTGGAGGACCGTAGAGTAGCGCATACTGGGGGAGGACCCCGTCCACGAGCTTCTCCAACTCTTCTGAACTGAAGGCGGGGGCCCTTTCACCAGTAGCAGCAGCCATTGTCACTTCCAGACCGAGTTCACAGCAGCACTTGCAGTATAGGTCCTTTCCTGTGGATGATCAGGTCTCGAATGATTGAGCAGATAGAAAATGGCGGTCACGCCCGCGGCGGTGCGTACCGCGGCGGTGCGTCCCGCGAACGGCGACGCACATCGTCATTGGCTCCTGAAACCCATAGGCTTCAATGTTAACCAATGCGTCTTCGCACAGCGGTCTTCGACCGCCTACCGCCACGGTGTGCCCCGCCAGCGCAGTGACCTCACATCCCATTGTCCCACTTCACAGGTCAGGCATCGGCCATTTCAAGGGCCCACATGGCTTAATTTCTAATGCGTCACACAGGCCTAGGCCTTGCAATGGCACACATACAAACATATCAAACCATACATTTACCTGTACTGTGCAAGCTGTGTTGTACGTACCTGTGAGTGGATTGACTCTGTACTCCATATTCTCCTTCCTAGGCACCGTCCGCTGGGACTAGCGATGAGAAGGAGGAATCCTCGCGTGTACCGGCCGCTGGTGGACCTGTCCACAATGGAAGAACGCAACATAATACTACGATACCGACTTGACCGAGCCTCCATCCATGAACTGTGTGCCCAGCTGGAGCCAGCCCTGATGTCCCCCATCCGCCAACCCACAGGAATTCCCCCTCTAGTGCAGGTTCTGTCTGTCCTCCATTTCTTTGCAACTGGCTCATTCCAGACAACTTTGCGATGCCAGGTGCCTTTCCTGCAGGAGGATGGTCCAGATGGTGGTGTTGTAGAAGCCGTGGAGCCTGTGGAGAGTGAAGAGGAGGAAGACTCTGAGGACGACACAGACAATAGGGACAGAGTGATACAACAGTATTTCCAGTAACACACAGGTAAGAATCACCCACGCCATTTCACAATTGCTTATAGCCTCCTGCATCTGTACTTTCTGTAGTTCCCCACAGATGTTTTTCATTAATTTTTGCCTTTCCCTTCCCTTCTCAGTGCTGTCTGACTCAGTACCTGACTTCTGCTTGGTTCGCCCATGAAATACAGCATATTGACATTGGTATGTTGTCATGACTAATTGACAGAACAGAAATTGAACAGTAATATGTAATACATTTGTTAATAATACAGCATGACTCAAAACAGATTTGTGTGCAAAATGTGATTTATTTACAGTGCTAGATATCGGTACATGTGATTCTAAGGGTGATGGGTGGGGGTGGAGGAATATCCATGGCAGAGTCCAGTTCTCAGTCTCACAGGTGCATTGTCCTTTTGCCTGTGGAAGGATGGAGCATAGGCAGTTCATGGTTGGACAGGGTGGCAATGTGGGACAGTGGGAAGACTTGAGGGGGTATGTCCTGCTGGCGGGGGTCTTGACATCCTACTCTGTCTTTTTTTTTGGTCTCAGGCTCCTCTTACGGGGTGGTTGTTCTTCAGCAGGAGGTGGGGTTCTGGGGGGCTGTCGAGGTGTTGGGACCTCCTGTCCACTAGCGCCGGCGGAGGTGGTAGGCTGTTCCTGGTCCGGGCTAGTGACAGGGGCCCTGTGTGGTGCACCATGGTCCCGCAACGCGTCCTCTATCCTGTGGAGGGCCAGGACGATGGTCCCCATTGCGGTCCCGATGATTCTCAGCTCCTCCCTGAACCCCATGTAGCGTTCCTCCTGCTGTGCCTGGATCTCAGTGAACCTGGCCAGTACCGTCGCCATCGTTTCTTGGGAGTGGTGGTATGCCCCCATGAGGGTGGTGAGGGCCTCTTGGAGAGTGGGTTCCCTGGGCCTCTCCTCCCCCCCCTGTCGCACAGCAGCCCTCCGAGCTGCCCGGTTTCCCCCGGCCTCTGTCCCCTGGACGGTGTGCCCGCTCCCACTGCCCCCAGGTCCCTGTTGTTGTTGGGGTGTTGGGTTAGCCTGGGTGCCCTGTAGTGGCAGACACACCGCTGATTGAGCTGTCCTAGAGACAGAGGCATGGGCCCGCTGGGTGGGAGCTGTGCTGGTGTTGGCAGAGGGGGTCGGGTCTGGTGTGGCCTGTGGCTGCCTGAGGGGAACCGACTGCCCAGAGGTCCCCGATGGTCCGGGCTGGTCATCAGGTTCACTGTCGACAGAGCTGCTATCCTCAGTGTGGGCCTGTTCCGGTGGTGGGATGGACACTTCTGGACCCTCCTGGCTGGTGTGTTGTCGTTCGGGTCCTGCATGGGGTAAGAGAGTTTGGTTATTGTTTCTGTGTGTGCAATAGCGTGCGTGTTATGGGTGCCCTTGTCCCCCAGTGCAGGCATTCCCTTGAGGGAGGTGTTGTGAGGGTAGTTAGTGGGGGGGGGGTTAGTGCAGTGGTCATGCTTAGGTGATGGGTGCCCATGATTTGTGTTGGCATGCAGGAGTTGGTGTTGGGATGGGTGGGTTGTGCTGGTGAGACATTGTCAGGGAGGATGTGTGCTGGGGGGTTGGGGGTGAGGGTGGGGGTGTGGGTTGGCATGCTGGTGGGGTGGGGGGGATATAGTAGTTGAGATTGGACTTACCAGAGTCCATTCCTCCGGCTACTCCTGCGAGGCCCTGAGGATGCAGGATGTTCAAGACCTCTTGCTCCCACGATGTGAATTCGGGAGGGGTGGGTGGGGGTCCGCCGCCAGTCTTCTGGACCGCGATGTTGTGCCTGGAGACCATCGATCGGACCTTCCCCCGTAGGTCGTTCCATCTTTTGCGGATGTCCTCCCTATTCCTGGGATGCTGTCCCACCGCGTTGACCCTGTCCACGATCCGCTGCCATAGCTCCGCCTTCCTAGCTATACTGCTGTGCTGCACCTGCGAGCCGAAGAGCTGGGGTTCCACTCTTAGGATTTCCTCCACCATGACCCGGAGTTCCTGGTCCGAAAAGCGTGGGTGCCTTTGGGGTGCCATGGGGTGGTGTGGGTGAGGTGTGGGGTGGTGTATGTGATGATAAGTGTGTTGGTGAGTGGTGCTTTGTGCTACTATGTGGTGTGTGTGATGGTGTAGTGTGCCTCAGTGTGTCTTGCTATGGATTGTCTGCTGTGTCTCTCTCTCCTTCTCTCAGTAATTATGGTCGCAGGGGTTTGTGGGTGATGTGGGTGTGTGTTTTATAGTTGGTTGATTGTGTGGGAGTGGTGTGTGTATGTGTATCAGGTGTGTGTATTTCAAATTGTCCAATGTGGCTGTGTTTTGGTGCTGTGTGTGTATTCTGACCGCGGCGGTGTGTAGCGCCAATGGAATACCGCGTTTGAATGACCGCCGTGTGGATTCGTGGGTCGTAATGGCATGGGCGTATTTCTGTTGGCGTGACGGTGGAGGTTTGGTCATCTCCAGTTTCTCGCTGCCCGCTGATGTGGCGGGCTGCAGTGGAGGACGGATTTTTGGAGGTTTGGCCGTTGTGGGTCAGAATGACCGTGGCGGTTAACCGCGGCCGCAGCGGTGTTATGGCGGTCTTCTGACCGGCGGTAAGGGCCTTTTACCGCCGAGGTCAGAATGACCCCCATGATGTTACTTTGGAAGGTACATGTCACATGTATGTAAAGTAAGGTTTAAGTAATGTTTACTCACTGCATCTAAGGTGATGTTTTATTACTGCCTCCATGCCAAATGTGTTACTGATGTGTCATTTTGATTCTTGCATTGTCCAGGATAGGGTGTACTATCTGAGTAATTGCACTGGAGGCATAGTATTTATGGTTCTAGTTGTTTTGGTCTTGTTTTATGTATAATATACTATTTATATTCTTTTATAATCCTATGTGGAGTCACTGTTGTGGTGCATTCATTGTGTTGCTGTGTGAGTGTGTTGCACTAAAGCTTTACAAGTTGCCTCTGAGGATAAGCCTGACAGCTCTGCGTCAAGCTACCAGAGGGTGAGTACAGGTTATCTTTGGTGGGTAACTTACTTGCCCTGACTAGATTGGTGGGTTCTGCCTGGCTTAGGTGCATACCCTAGCCAACCAGAAACTACATTTCTAACATGGAGGCACTTTGAGACTGCAACAACCCATGTGGGTCCTCCAGCTTGCTTACTAACTGCCTGCATAGTGTGCTTCAAGGTAGGATTAAAGAGCTTCTCCAAGACTGCAGGGTGCTCACTCCTCTGTCCATGAAGTCACAGTTACTGCATTCAAAAAGGTCTGCACAGTTGAAGCTTCCATCCCTAATTTACACATTTCACTCCATTTTAGTATATGGGCCTGGTGCCTAATAGTAGATAGTATTGCATTATTGGAAACACATTCAAATCTTGCAGTATACTTACTGAAAAAATATCTGATGCATTCAGCAGTTGCCACTCACTGACTATTATGTAAGAATTCTGCCCATTAGCTCTGAGTTTTTTCTGAGTGTGGAGCCAAAGGAGTGACTGAAATACCCGCACATTGGTCCAGTACACACTGTATCAGAGAACACAATCTATATTGATAGTGGTAAACCAAAACTGGTCTGTAGTTGCTTGTGTCCTGTTCAAAGAGGATGTAACATGGCAGTTTGAGCTGAACTGTTCCTATTGGAGCCTAAGGCTGATTTGCATTAGGTTTATGTCAATCTGAAGTGGCATACGGGACAAAAACAATTAGGATACAACCAGCATATTACTACTGCGCCCAACAGGGCTGAAATCATTTTGGGATTTGTTTTTCCATTCATATGGAAAGTAGCTAGCAGTCCCCACTGGCCTCTCCTATTGGAGCAGCGCCAAGGCTAATTTGCATATGATTTCTCCCGTCTGGATTGGTAGAGCAGAATTAAAATGGAATGGAATAGAGTCCGGGCCAATTGCCTAAGTTGGTTAAGACTTGTCGAAGAACTTCATGCATCACCTTTAAGTGTATTACTGCTCATTTTAGGTATCTCAGAGTTATTGTGCAGCTCTACTGCCCCAGAAAATACCTGTACAAAACAGAGTATTTTCCCAGGCTGAAACTTCTGCCTGAGTTTCTGGGATGAGAGTTACCACATGAGATTTGGGCACATATTTCCTCTTTCTTTTCCCATGCAATTTTCACCAGGTATTACTTGAGAAATTTGCACAGGGACATAACCAGACTTTGCAAATTTAATACAGAACTCGGAATGCCAGAATTAAGTGCAAACACTGTGCCAAATCCCAGTATTCTCAGGATTTCGGAATGCGGGCTCACGTAGAGATATGTAATTGGCAAGGAATGTGCATGCCAGTCCTTTAAATACAGACTAGATAGATTAAGCCATTACTTACCCTAACTTCCTTTGGAAGGGGGAACACTGGAAGATGAGTGGAAACAGCAGCAGCAATTCTACCCTGGACATGGAGTCACAAGTGAAAAAAAATGTGTTCACACGAGGAATTTTGAAATTGATATCCCTCTGATTAAGGCATCTACTGCTCATATCAGCAAAAATGGCTTGAACAAAACTGGTGTTACTATGTTTGTAAACATCAGATTGCTAATACTGTGAGGTGCTTAGCAAGTAATATAAAGAATGGACAACCCATACAAGCGTTAAGTATTATTTGCATTTAACTCGAGATTTGTGAACTTTTGTGTGCTATAGTAGATCAAAATATTTGTCATATATGAATTATTGGCTTTTTCCTGCGTATCAATAGCGTACCCATATTTGCTGTGTGCAAAGTGATATTTTGATCTAGCTAAGAAGGATTTTGGAATATATTGAACTTATTTTTTTCTTTCTTTGGTTTATCTTCTTATACATCTTCATTGCTAAAACTAAAACCATCACAAGTTAAAAAAAACAATTGGACAACGCTGACATTTCATTGCTTCTGAATTCAGGCAGAATGTCCGGAGCAACTAAACAGAAATTCACAAATGAATAAAAAAAATGCCTGAAATGTCTGGGTCAGACCAATTCTTGCCCGGGGGCCTGAATCCCGTATGCTAGTTGTCATCGCTGTGGTTGTGGGACTCGAAAAGCGACTTCGTAACTGCGGTGCCTTTCCCTAAATTTATTGTGACACGTGCAGTGCACACGGACGGTGATTGAATGCCACGGAGGATGAGTCCTTTCGCTTCCTATCTGCTACCGTCTTTGTGAGTTCTTGCAAGACATCGTGGCACATCCTACATGCTGTTCTGACAAGTCTGGCACAGGCAGAAATATTGTCCCAAATAGACTGTGTGCAGAGCATCCTAGAGGGTTTGCCTGATTCATACACAGTGCCTTGTCTAATTGGGCCACCAGTCACAATAAAACAAATGACAAATATCCAGCTCAGGGTGAAATATTCAGAAAAAATAACATGATGATAATGGTTAATCTCATTGTTGTTGGTGGTTGTGTGCAACTATTATTAAATGTATTGAAATTGACGAACATTTTCTGGAAATGTGTTTTATCTATTCATTAGTAATTTGTTCTCATTGGAACCTTGAGATAAATTAGGATGAAAAATGAGCAAATAGTTTTCAGGTGGTATACGACCTCTCCCAGGGAAGTTCATCCACCATTTTAACGCTGCTCTTTACTGTTGCAAAACCTCTACTGTCACTTATCAAAATATTAATTTGGGTAGATATTGCAGGGTTATGGGGAGGTTTGACTGCACTCCCACCGACATTTTTCAATGAGAGAGACAGATCAGTACATTCAACACACTATCTCCCTAAGAAAGGAAACCTCCTGAATAATACATTTGTCATTATGAGAATAAAAACGTCATAACATTATACCTATCACACACAAACAGAGCACCCAAAGTCTGATCTTTATTGATTTTAGTATTCATATCAACCATTTTTTTTTTCAATTTTCCAAAGAAGTTTTTACACAAATGCATTAAACCTAATCATATACATTCATGCTATTTACAATTCAGTTAAACCTAATCATATTTCTTCATGCTATTTACACTTCAATACATACATGACAAATATTATTAAAGACAGAGTGAACCTAACCAAGCAAACAAACCATTCTTTGCCTAAACATTAATAACAACCTGGTTGGGAGACCCCCAAGTCATGTGGTACATTTTCCTTATTTCTAATGTCTTTTCTCACAATTACAATTGATGTTTTCAGACTCTTCTCTTTCAGCCAGCACTTCTTCCCAAATTTTATTGACTACGGATCCATAGTTTTGGCCCTCCTCTTTTAAGCCTTCATCAGGATAACTACAACTTCTTTCATCTACTGTTCACTTGTTAATTCTTTTTTATGCATCTTACAAAATGTACAAATTCTCATCTTATAAACTATGTATCTAATCCTTTCATGTCTGCTGTTCCCAGACCTCTTCGAAATGTAAAGTTGTCTGTCTCTCAACATCCCTTTTAACTGTTTGCCTCTCCCTTGTACTTCCCATATTCACAATGCTTCAGACTGGTTCAATTCCATTTTTCTCAATGTACCCAATTTCCTTCCCCTTCTCCCTTACGTCCTTGCTGCAATTTCTACGGTAACTCCTCGGTCCCTTTCCACCAAAATATGGAGAAAAGAGAGGCAAGTGGTTAGAAAGGATGCTTAGAGGGAGAGCAAGAAATCAGCTTTACATATTGATGAGGCCTGGGAAAGGCAGATATGAAAGGATATGATACACAGGGATGTCAGATGGGAGATAAAAATGTACGCACATTGGAAGACACATCAAAATGAATATCTGGCGAACAAAAACTGGAAGAGGTTTTTGTTATCTTGATGAAGGATTAGAAAAGGTGGGCTGAAATTGTGGATCACTAGTTAATATAATATGGGAATAAGTGCTTGCTAAAGGAAAAGTGCCTGATATCATCAGTTGTAATCGTGGCAAAAACATTTGAGGTAAGGAAAATGCATCACACGACTTGGGGCTCTCCCAACCAAGGTTTTTATTAATATTTAGAGAATGAATGGTTGGTTTGCTTGGTTAGGTTCACATTGAATTTTCAATGTTTGTGGTGTATGTATTGAAGTGTAAATAGCAAGAATTTATATAATTAGGTATAAATGAACTGTAAATTAATTTGTGTGATTAGGTTTAATGAATTTGTGCACACATTTCGTTGGAAAATTAAATAAAATAAATTGGCTGATATTAATGAAATTAAAATAAATTGACCTAATGGAAAGACTTCAATTTCTGGGTCCCAACATTGAAATGTTTATTTTCAGGTTGTCTCGAACTTCACTGTACTCAGAATTCCTGGAAAGCTTGTGTTAGCCATCTATTTTTTAGCAAGGTCGACGTAAACAACCCAACATCTTATCACCTAGTGACTCTTGTTGAATTTGTGGTGACAGTTCTTAATTAGCAAATATACAAGTGCCACGTCAACAGGAAATTGCTCAGAAGGCCATTGCAGATTGCACTGCCTTCTGGAACTGCCATCACTTCCGCATGCCATTATAAACACTCACTATTACATATCACGCTAATATAAATTTGACAATGTGGACAATTCCAGGCTGCCCAAAGCAGTAAGAATGGCCTGGATGTGGTAGAATTGTTTTTTTAAATGTTTATTTAATTGTTAAACCTGGTGTGCTCCCCTCAAAAATAGCCATACAGTGGCACCATGGTGTGGAAGCTCAAAAGCAGGTGTCAGTGTGAGCAATTAAGTGCCGGTGTTGAGCATTACAAACACGGGCGCAAATTAAGCACGGCGTGGAGAAGATATATGCCACTGTACTTTGAGAAGAACTAGAAATCTGGACTGAAGAAATAATTATTTTTCCTTTTCATCAAATAGCAACACTTGACTGGCACAACTGAGCTATCCCTGGAGAAAGTTAGCAAGCTCGATGATTTCCAACACTCTTTTAGGATCCATTCGACTCCTGCACTGGAATACGTGGGTGTGCGGAAGTAGGTTCTAGTATGAGAACAACTATAAGAATAGCAACAAACTGCAGTTTGAACCAGGACTACATGCTTTATTCCTTACTGTTTAATTTCTACACCAGCAAATAAAGGTGGGAATTTAGTAGGGTTGCAATTTGAGAGGACAGAAAGTATAGCTTTTAAAATATGCACATGAAAATAATATTAAATGCCATCCACAGGGGTATTAGCAAGCAGAGAAAGCATTTATTGAATATATTCATTCAAATGATTTAGTATTTAGTGTAAATAGTACAAATGTTTCTTCTTACCTCGATATAATAAGAACTTTGTGAAATTTAAATTGCACTGGTATAATCTTGCAAAATATATGACATTTCATGTTATGGTTTTTAGGAGAAATGGCCAAGATTGCATCATTATGCCACGCCGTGTAACGAGAGTTTGTTTTGGTAAAATAACATGGTCAGCGCACAGGACTAATGTGAATGAATGGATGGCAAGCAGCTGTTTTAAGCCTCCTGCGTGATTTTGCACTTTTGTTTAGCACAAAATATGTCCTTGCATTTTGGGTGTTTTTGCAAATTCACATACAATTAGGTCAGGTTTAACTGAGATTGGAATTTGGGCAACAGTAGCTGCACTTTGTTTCCACTGTGAAATGAGGATTGTTTTTGTATATTATGGTTGCTCAGAGTTCACTAAATCATTGTTATTGTCTGAAATACTGGGCCTCTACAAATACATCAAACATACAGAAGGAGATAGGAGGAATGTCAGTACTGATTTGCATTAGGTGGGCCTCCATCAGGAGTGGCACAGTAGGCAAAAATGATGGGTTGGTATGCTAATAAGAGCATCCAGGTTACAGATAATGTTAGAAACTCTGAATGCATTATTTCACTCTTCCCCCTTCCTCCACAACTCTGCTTTGACCTTTTGGCAGATGGTGCTACTTTTTTGATTGTTCATTTTCTGTGCAGATTTACAGTGTTAATGTGAGATGGACGATAATAAGTTCCTCTTAAAATACCCTTAACATAGCCTATTTGTAATTTACCAATATGTTTCGTTTCCTGCTGAATATATTTTCTATACATAGGACCAAACACATTTTGGAAGACTACCTGCTCCTCAGATGATCTGTAAGGTTTGTCTGAGAAGGCACTGAAGACTAAGTAGGCTCCACATAGAGGATGTTCCCAAAATAGGATCTTGTTCTTAAAGGACAGTGATTCAGGCAGTTTTGAACAAGGCTCAAGTAAAACTGAGGCCCAGCTTTAAGAGGGCCTAGCGCCATTCTAACAACACATTAGTGTCATTTTTTTGGCGCTAATACAGCGTTAGAATGTTAAAAACACTGAACCATATTTACAAGGTGGCGCAATGCATGCATTGTGCCACTTTGTAACCCTTTGCACTACATTATGCCTGCAGCAGGCATGATGTATGCAAAGGGGGCGTTCCCCCGTTAGGGTGGCTGAAATAATGGGCCTCTAAGTGCTTTGCAGGATTAGTTTTTGACGCTAATCCTGCAAAGCGCCGAACTAGCATCAACAATTCTGACGCTAGTTCCCTAACTACCGCCATGTTGCACCATATATTAAATATGACACACACATTTGAGCATTAGGGTGGCACTAAGGGGATCAAGAAAAGTGGCACTGCACTAGGTGCAGCACCACGTTTTGTAAATATGCCCCTTAGTTCGTGAAGATGTAATTGTCAGCTGCCATACGTTACTTTGTTAAAACGTGGACCCTTTAACTTCACAACCACTGATGTATGCCAATATCAATTAATCACACAAAATGTTTTACAACTCAGAAACATTTATGTTTGAGACAGCAATCTTTTGCCCTGAAGAAGTAATATCGTGATATGAACGCTGTGAAACATGTCTTGGCATATTCCCAAAACTTGACACATTCTTCTGTTATTTAGGCCTTTTGTGCAGTAGAAATAAAAACTGAAAGACATATACCAAGAATACACTAACATCCTCATTTAGGCATTTTTATTTCTTAAAAAGCAGTGTCTGCTGAGGAGCGCTGACAAATAGACGGTACTCTTATTGACAGTCTACACCGAGGCTTTACTTCTTGACATCTGTATCTTGAATATTCTACACAAAAATAGTGACACTTGTGTATAGATGTTCCCTTATCGACTACAATGGGGTGAATTTTTGTCCAACTAATTCTAGCTGGCATAGGTGGTGCAGTAAAAGTGGTAAAGTACTTAAAACACCTCCATTTTTTGCAGAAGCTGTAAAAGAAGGAAGATTTTCAAACGGAACATGATATTCCATTTGCATAGAAAAAAGTAAATAAAACCCTGTAATGGTAAAATCTATTAACATACCAATATCTATATCTTCAAATTTTAGAAAAAAGGACACTTTATACGCAAGTGAAATAATGAAAATGGTAACCTTCCATGTTGTATTTGTGAATGTGCTGTGACAGGCTATCTGTTGTGGTGGACGATCTGGGGAAAATAAACTGTTCCTTTGAATCGTTTGATTATAAATGTAGTTGTTTGGCCTTGGATGGGGCCCCATAATATCCTGTGCCTTGCATATGTTAAATCGATGTTTGAGCATATCAGATTTTCTGTTGTTCACTTCCCGTAACACCTGTAGCTCCTTTTCTCAATGAGTTTGAAAGAGAAGAGAAGTTTGTGGCTTGGAGAAGGTCAGTGCAAGCTGCAGATAACCAGCGCAAATTATCGGTCTGAATGTACAGGCAAATTCCCTATCAAAAAGGGATTCAACCCTATTTGTGTGGGATACAGAATAGACAGCAGCACTTTATCCTCACAAGGTTTGGCTTTCATTTCATTCCCCTGATGGTTGGTTTTCCTCCCAAGTGGAATTTGCGTACTGATTTAGCTCCCTGTCCCTGTGATGGAAGCTCAGTGCAGTCAACTTTACATACTATGGGGGTCATTCTGACCCTGGCGGCCGGTAACCGCCAGGGTCACTGACCACGGGAGCACCGCCAACAGGCTGGCGGTGCTCCCGAGGGCATTCTGACCGCGGCGGTTCAGCCGCGGCCAGAAAGGGTAAACCGGCGGTCTCCCGCCGGTTTACCACTGCCCTTGTGAATCCTCCATGGCTGCGGAGCGCGCTCCGCAGCCATGGGGATTCTGACACCCCCTACCGCCATCCTGTTCCTGGCGGGTCTCCCGCCAGGAACAGGATGGCGGTAGGGGGTGCCGCGGGGCCCCTGGGCACTGGGCATGGGCACTGCAGGGGCACTGCAGGGGCATGGGCACTGCAGGGGCCCCCGTAAGAGGGCCCCGCAAAGTATTTCAGTGTCTGCTAAGCAGACACTGAAATACGCGACGGGTGCAACTGCACCCGTCGCACCCCTGCAACGACGCCGGCGTCCTCGTTGCAGGGGCATTTCCTCTGGGCCGGCGGGCGCTCTTTTGGAGAGCGCCCGCCGGCCCAGAGGAAATGTCTGAATGGCCGCCGCGGTCTTTTGACCGCGGTGCGGTCATTCAGCGGCGGTACCTTGGCGGACGGCCTCCGCCGTCCGCCAAGGTCAAAATGACCCCCTATGTTTTTTTGTCCTTTTTATTGTACTCCTACAAAAAAGCTCCTGTGCCCTTTGCTCAAGACTATGAATCTTCGGCATTGCAAGCCAGCAGTGTCATTTCTACAGCAGCTGCAGTCACCTTTGGTGTGCCACACTATTTGGCAGCTGGTGTTTTTAAGAAGAAGTTTGCCTGCTGACTTCGGCCATTGATGTTTTCTCTTTTTAGCTGATGAGTTACAATGTTAGGAATGTTTTTCAGCTTTTTAGTTGTGTTCACATATTTTTATGTACTATTTATTATTGTTTTATTTGTGATGTGCTTTTATGCTGCTGAAGTGCAGGGAATGAAGCTTTTCTTGACTTGACCTATTTGTGAATGTATTAACAGGCAGTCAGGTGTTTGTTTTATGACTCAGATCTATAGACTTTCAACACAATCCAATCAAAAGCATGTTATTTTTCTTATCCACGATAACCTTGTTTATTCAGGCATCCCATGTGCTTTTATTATTAAACTTGTGTGCACTTACCAGTGAAGGTGAGTTATTGGGGACCTCTTCTTTCCAGTTGAACTTATTCAAAACTGTCATTGCATGCTAAGTATCAAGTAAATGGCGATAATCAATGCAAATTACGAATTACAGAAGAATGTATCCATATTACAGGAACGATGGTGAACTGGAAGGAGTGTGCATCTATTTGATAAAAGAGACCCTGTGAAGTTACATTGTATGCAATCCTGATTATCTAATTATGACCAATGTTTAAGGTCAATAGTATATATTCATGGATATATTTGAAATGTTGTCTTTTATTTCACCCTGCTATCATATGTGAATTGGACTGTGATAGCATGTTTTTGGCAAAACCTGACTCTTTAAAAAAGATATCTCTACACCTCTCCAGTTGGTCGCACTGATATCAGTAATGGAAGTATGGCTATAATATTAGCAAATGACACTACTCCGGCTCTGCTGTATTCTTAAAATATAGCTCACGTTAGTCCCTCCTTTTGAAAAGACACAGTGGCTACCAACTCATGAATGACAATACTCTATTTTGATACTATTCAGTTTAAAAATAAATAAGCTTCTAGAAATTGATCAAGTTTCCCATTGAAATATGAAATACTGGTTGAAGTCTGATTATAGCGTGTGTACTTAGAGGGTGCACATAGCAAGCTCACTATACACTTAGCCCCACAAAGTGGATGACATATTGGTTTAATACGTTCACATATGTATGCCAGATGTAAGAGGGGAACAAATCAAATGACTTACATACAGCATGAGTTAGAAGGGGTAAGATTACTGGAGGCAGCTGAGGGAGACATGTATATATGGCACAAGAAAAAAAGAGAAACTGGAAGGGGGAACCAAGGGTCAAGATATCTTAAAAGCAGAACAAACACTAGTTGTTCCAGGTCCTTTTTGATGGTATATATCAAGGCAGCTGTCCAAAGACTAGGAGGGAGAGAATTCCATATTCTGCTTGTACTGCCAGAAAATGTTTTGTCATTGTCTTTTTCTTCTTGAAGGCAGGTGGTTCTGGGAGCAGAGTACAGGTGCCACATAGTAACTGGTGTCCGCCTGATGCTTTTAATTTAAGGACATGAGGGGTGTTGCCTGCAAGATAGCAGACTGGTTGTGCTGAGAAGGAGCTCCCGGCCAGGTCTTAACACCCTGAAGTATCCTGCCATCCCGGCAGCTCTAAAATCATCCAGACCCTGGAGCACAGACTGGAGACTGGAGAAGAATTGAGGCGGCTACTGAGCCGCTACCAGGGCTCACAAAACCACTTGTCGTGGAAGGTGGGCAGCTGTGGGGTCCAGCGGCAACAAGATCAAAATCGCGTCCCAGTTATAGCCCGGGCTGCGGGGCTGCTGACACACTCAGAGCCTAAGGAGCACCGGTGGAGGCAGAGGGCAGGACACCAGGGGAGGGGGGCTCACTGATAACCAATGCGGCCCACCTGCAAGTGTGCATTGGACAGTTTGCGACTCTGCCCTGCATGGAGGTAAGTGCTTCCCCAGGCTGCAGTGACCTTGACTGAAGGTGTGGCCCCAGTGGGCAGGAGAGCACAGCGGTGATAGGAGCAGACCCCCCCTTCGTTTCTAGGGTAGCCTCTCTTATTGTTTTGGAGCTGAGGCATATGGTGGATCCAGGGCTTGCCGCAGGAGGTTTGGAGCTGCAGCAGGGCGAACCACATGAGTATTGTGGTGGTGGCTGCACAGCTCAATTGTGGTGGTGGCTGCACAGCTCAGCCACCCGTGTGAGCCTGGAACACAGGTCCATCCCCTCTGTGGGACTCTGGTGCTCCACTTCAGGTACAGGGATAACCGGAGAGGTGCAATGGAGGCCCTGGGAGGAGCAGCAGGAGTGGCACAGAGGGGATGGACCTGTGTTCCAGGCTCACACGGGTGGCTGAGCTGTGCAGCCACCACCACAATACTCATGTGGTTCGCCCTGCTGCAGCTCCAAACCTCCTGCGGCAAGCCCTGGATCCACCATATGCGACGCTGAGCAGCAGAGCTTTTAAGGTGGTATAGCAATCATCAAACTTACAGAGGTACCAAGCATGAGGGCATGGTAAGCGGTGAGAGATATGCACACTGGTTGAGCGCTGGACAGTGGCCTGGTAGATGTTTTGGGGGACTGCTGCCTGTGTCTGAGTGCACCCCTGCCTTCCCTGCTTAGAGGGGCCAGTGCTCTGAAGTTCCCCCACTGGTACTAGGAGAGGTACCCAAGCCTTATAGTCTATGTACAGATGTGCTGTGAGCTCTGCTTGCAGCTGGAACATCTGACTGCTGGGGGGCCCTCGATGGACAACTAAGATGCCCCATCAAAACTGAACAGAATATGCAGGGCCTGTTGTAAGCAATCTAGACCTTGGTGTTGCCACGTTGCTGTGAGTTCACCACTTTGGAGTGCCCCCCTTGAGGACTGCTGGAAAACTTAACAAAGATGGATCAGTTTATGGTGACTAGAGCTGCGAAAACTTCCATGACTCCAGCTGACGTGATGTAGGGTACCATCTCCCAGATACTTGCAGTGATTGAAGCATCTAGCTCAGGAGTCTAGTTCTAAATAGAAGCTATGGTTATTGACTTCAACCTACTACAAGCCAATTTACACAAGGGGGGCCGAACACTTAAATGAAACAGAACAGGAAGTGTTGTCACTCCAAGACAAAGTATCTGCCCTAAAGACCCTGGGGCCCTAACTTGAAACCCGCTCTCACCAACTCAAGACCTGCGCAGAGGATGCTAAAGGGCATTCTTGTAGATGTAACCTCAGATTTGTGGGTTTCTGCAAGGGAATCGAGGGGCCCAAAGCAGAGATCTTTTTGGAAGACTGGATTAGAAAAACGCTTCCAAATGCCATGTTGTCATAGTTGTTTGTAGTGGAGAGGGCCCACTGAATATTAGCTCCACCTCCTTGAGGTCCCACAAGAGCTTTCATAGCAGAGATCCTTAGCTACAGAGACCACAACATTATCCTGCAGGAAGTGTGATAGTCCAGGGATCCCAAGTTTCAGAATCATACTATTCTCATCTTACCCTATTATACCCGTACTGTGCAGCAGTTGCGGAGATCCTTCAGTGGCATAAAAAAAGTTGCAAGCCATGGGGCTCACTTACATGCTGCTTTGCCCAGCAAAATTGGAAATGCTGCATGACAGTGGATCACTCTTCTTCACAACACCGGAGGACACATGGGATTGGCTGAAGATCCAGAGGAGCAAGCATATACCAGCCCAGACAGCAGGCACAGCAGACACTGAGGTATGAAGGAGCAGTCAGAACAAGACAGTTTGCAGGGGAAAGAATCATCAGGTGAAGCAGGGAAGATCCACCATGAAAGTAGTGGTGCACTCAGATGATGCCCTGGACTTGGAACAACAGTGCATTGAAAGGGATGCAGCCAGAGTGTTAGTGGGGTCGGTCACTTCTGCCACATCTTCCCAGACTGGCTCAATTGCAGCAGAGAACAAACAGCATTCAGAGATAGATGCTGTCATATGCCAGGTGCATTGCTGGAGGTGGGGGTCATGCCTCAGAGGGAACTGTTGAGATTGGAACATCGAAATGCCTGAAAATAGACAGAGAGACGCAGAATGACCTGGAGGAGTATGGACCCTAACCTGGGATCTCTGATATAACCTCTACTGTGCCAATAACAGAGATGAACACCGGGTGGTGACACCAAAGCCTAGCCCAGCTGATAACTGGCAGTCTCACCCCCCTCTTTCTCTCTTGTCCCCGTCCTGTTCTTTCCTTCCTCTTCTTCATGTGTTTTCCATTCCCCCACCTATTCTTTTCCTTTAGAGCACTTAAATTGCTCTGTGTTGAGAACCGAGATGTGCGGGGCCTTAGCCAAGGGATGGGGCTGAGGGCGGACACTATTTGCAGTGACACTCTCTCCATCCCTTGTAGGATTGTTGAGTAGCGGAAGCAGTTAAAGACTATTGCCTTGTACTAATAGGCCTCAGTTTCGGGTTGGAGGTACTCTATGTAGGTGGGGAGACACACGTTGAATTCAGTGATGTTTACCCAGGGTGACAGGGGTTACTAATTGTGTGGTTATATTAATTTACATGCAGCATGGGGGGGCCGGGGGTCCCTTGGTGGGTGAGGTGGCCGGTCGTGGGGCAGGAGGAGTAGGTGGGTGAGTTAGTGGTTTCACCAGATGTGCAATAGGTGGGAGTTTACAGATGCTCACCTGGAATGTGAGAGGCCAGAACACCTTTGTGAAATGGTGTAAGACCCATAACTACCTTAAACAAATGGATATCCATATTGCAATGCTACAGGAAACACACCTGCTAGAAGACGAGACCCAGAAACTGGATGAAAAATGGAGGGGACAACTTTACCTGTTCTCTTATTCTTCCTATGCAAAAGGAGTATCCATTTGGATAGCTCCAAGTGTTCCTTTCCAAATGCAATGTGTCACAGCAGATGTGGCGGGCAGGTACATGCTCATACACGGTAAACTAGAAGGGAGAGAAATATGCCTTTGAATACATATGTGCCCAACATAGATGATGCTGAGTTTGTTCCAGCCATGGAATCAGAACTCATCCTATACGTGGGAATGTCCATGGTGTGTCCTGGATGGACAACTTGACCAGCACCACCCTAGGCAGGGTGCAAACCCTCATATGGTCACAAGCCTCCAGGAAACAATTGTCAGACTCCACCTCGGAGACATCTGATGTGACCTCTATCCATCCACCAAAATGTACTCATGTTACTCTGCCATCCATAGCCATCGAAAATAGATTTCTGCTCTCCAGTGACAGAATAATGAACTTCAGATTGATCACCAATCAGGTGCGTTTTTTGTCCGATCACACTCCCCTGCTTCTAGAACTTGTAGTCTGGGAATGGAGTCTGGAGATACCACTATGGTGGTTGTGGCAGGATTCACTGAAGGATCCTGAGCATAAGATAGACATACAATTGTTGCTACAAGGCTATATAAATACAAATTGGAACTCCACAGAGTCACTGGGAGTGTAGTGGGAAGCACTGAAGGTAGTGCTCAGGGGAGAGAGTATTAGCAAGACATACTTCACTAGGAAAAAATTAGAGGGTGAGCTACGGGAGGGAGAGGAAGCCCTGCTTGGTTTACAAAGCAGACGACTGGAGCAGACAACAGAGGCAGAAGAGCTGGCAGGGACACAAAGTTGTGTTGTGGCTCGCTGGGATAGATTGGACTGCCATTTCTGGAGGGAATACAAGCAGGGACTACAGAGGGAAGGGGATAAGTCAGGCCGAATGCTGGCCTTGTTACTGAAGTGGGAAAGACCATTCCGCTGATTCTTTCTCTGCAACACCCTGGTGGTGTGCAGCTTATAGGACAAGAAGCCATAAATGAGCAGCTATGTGTGCACCTCGCAGAAGTATATGTGGCACCTGCAGAAAGGGATCCCTACGCTTTAGCAGGTTTCCTAGATAAGTTGAAACTAGCAAGGATGACATAGGGGCAGATGGATGGGTTGGAGGGGAAATGCCACTTAAGTAACTGCAGAAGGCACTGTGGAGCATGGCCATGGGAAAATGTCCAGGACTGTATGGTTTCCCAGTGGAATTCTACCCGGCATTTTCCCCAAAGCTCTTCCCTGCACTGTTGGAGACATGCCGGGAGGCACAGACTGTTGGTAGCTTGTCCCCACACATGTGTGAGGCACCGGTGATCAGGCTCCCTACACAAGAGAAAGACCACATGGACGCAGAGTCCTATTGCCCTCTGTCTATGTTTAACGTCAATGTTAACCTCCTGGCCAGGGTGCTGATGTTGCAACTGAGTAGAGTAATAGGTACTCTCATCCACAAAGATCAATATGGATTAATACCAGGGAGAGGTACACACATGAACTTGCGAAGATTATCCCATGTTCTACATGAGACAACTGGCACGGAGATTCAAGTGGCGCTGGTAGCCTTAGAATTTGAAAAAGCATTCACTAATATACCATGGGATTACTTGTGGGAGGTGCTTGGGTGAATGGGCCTGGGACAGGATCTTATATCCTGGACTCACCTGCTATATGCAGAGCCCTGCCCCAGAGTGCGAATGGGGCAGGTGGCGTCACCCATGTTACCTGTTAAGAGAGAAACAAGATAGGGGTGCCCCCTCTCCCTACTTTTTTTTGCACTGGCTATGGAGCTATTGGCAGTTCACCTTCTAGCAGATAGTGTTTAACAGTGGGGTATAACAGTGGGAACCACAAAACATGTTGTGTCCATGTACCCCAACAATACCCTATTATATTTAATGGACCTGGCAAGCTTGGCCCCACTGCTCATGCACCTCATGGCCATTTTTGGAGTGATATCAGGACTAAAGGTTAACCTGCATAAGACAGTGCTTTTCTCGCTGGCTTGATTAGTTGGTAAGGCAGAGTCCTGTGTGGACTTGAGTCCTCAATACGGTTTTGGAATACATTGCCCCTCACTGTGATTGGTAGAGTGGCATTGAGCAAGATTGTCTCATTACCTAGATGACTATACGTCATGCAGAATTATTTTTGTATGCTGCCATGACCCCTCTTCCGCACTTTGAATAGATTACTAACATCTTTGGTGTGGGTGGGGAAGCATAGCAGGGTTCGACTCGAGATACTTAAACTAGACCTGGCGGAGGGTGCCGGGGTTGCTGGATCTTCACCTATATTATCTTGCAGGACTACTGCAGTATGCAGCTATCTTGTGCAAAACCAGAGCCAATTGGGAGAAGTTGTTGCTGTCAGGCCTGGTGGAAGCCAAAGCTGTACTCGGTCTATTCATGAGGGGACACACACACCCTGCCCCCACCCCTCTCATAGTTACACAGGTTGCCTGAGCATGGGAGTTAATGGTCAAGTTGGTTCAGAAACACAGCCCTATGCCAAAAGCCTACCAAAATGGTGGCTGCAACCATTCATGACATTATGTGAATCCGTGGATTTGACAGTTTGGGAGGAGGGAGGTTGCCAGATGGTGGAAGTCCTACATTTGAATGGCGCCTTACTGACAGCTGAGGAAGCCAGTGCATAGTTTGGAAAAGCCCCGGAACAGTTCCTACAATATGCAGGTATCACCCAAACGATCTGTAAGATTTGGCCAATGTTCCCAGATGAACCCAGTGAATTGAAAGTCCTTCAGGTGATTTTAGATCCTGGCTCTGGTAAAGGCATTATTTCCAGACTACAAGCAGCCCGCAAAGACGAAAGGCACACAGATTTGGAACGCCTGAGGGAAAGATGGGGTGGGAAGCTTGATTCCTCTTTCGTTGCGGTAAAAGGGAGACGCGCTGGAGCACAAGAGGCCACGTGTAATGCCAGATTTAAACAAATGCAGTTTTATTATCTACATAGGGCCTAGTTGACCCCACAGAGGCTGCATAGGGTTTATCCCACCCTTGATGCTTACTGCAGTAGGTGCTGAGTCTGTGCAGAGGGAGGTGCATAGCAGTGACACTTTCAATACGGCATTGCCTACTAGGACTGCTCCTGATTTAAAAAAAAAATGTAAATGGCATATTGCTTTGCTCAACTAAGCCACCTGATCCTAGCCAGATGCAGAATTGCAATTTACTGGGCCTGCCTTGCACCCCCGACCATGGAGAAGTGGCAGAAGGATTTGCTGGAATGGGCGGTGACAGAGGAGTATAGATTGAAAAGGGTCCGAGTGGACGAACACCCTGAGAGAGGCCTGGAGACTTGGGGTGGCCTGATAGATTGAGTAGGGGGAAAGCAGGGCGATGGGGAGAGGGTGGCGGAATGGGATGAAGTTCACTGGCTAGCTTGGAGGGGAGAGGCGAGTTAGGAAGTCTGCAACACAAATTTACATTTAAAGATTTGTGGCCTCGTACTTCAAGGGTGCACTTCTTAGGAGGGTAGACTGTGCCACATCCCTTGCCCCATCCCCATCCATGTTGCCATGATGCTGTCCTGGGGACCAGGAATCTCACTTCATTGCTGCATATTATTGTTGTTGTTTTTTCTTAGTTGATAACACACATGCTTCAATAACCTTGATCGCCTGTAATGTCTACTGACAGGTACTGTAAATGTTTTGAAGATGCAAATAAAATAATAACACAAAGACAAGATATAATATGGAAAGTCTTATAAAAAATCTCTGACTTCTACTGGAAGCCACTGAAGCATTGAAAGTACAGAAAAGATAAAGTCATTTTTTTGTTCCCACAACAGACCAAGCCGCTATGAGAGACCAAGGTCTGCTATGAGAGAGGTGAGATGAGTTTTATAGAGACCAAGCAGAAGAAAGTTCCCATAGTCGATCCTTGGGAGTTTAAGAGATTGAACACATGCTCTAGGCCTAGTTCTCTTACGAACTTGTCGATCCTTCAGAGAAGTCTTAAGAATGCCATTGTGCAAGGATCATTGTGCACGGAAAACAAGGCTGGCCTGATAGAATGACGGCCAGGGTGAGTAGGCCTGCAAGAGGGTAGACTAAGGGAAGCCTCAGACCAGGAAGCCACCTTTATTCAACTCCTTCACATTCAACCATCTCCAGGTTTTGCAAGTAGTGCCTCCTTAGCTACCATGTTGGTGCCCTCCTGGTGCACTTATGGATTCATTCAATTTTGAGAAGCCCCTGGAAAGCCCTGCTCAGGCTAAATGCACAGGTGCAAGAGCTCAATACATCCAGTGTTCGTGCACACCAAGAGAAACAGAGGAAGTTACAGAATACTAGTAAGATACATAGGTAACCACAAAGTCTTGCAACAGCTGGTATAAATAGTTGTGGCAACAAGAATTATTGCAATGCATGGTAGTCTAAGATTGTTAATGAGCATGAAAAAGTAGGGGCTGAAGCTAACATGTGAAACAAGTAGAAAACTGCTGTTCCTCTCACAGTCATTTAGGGGCATATTTATGAAATAATCACGTAGTGCAGCAAAGCAAGTTACCTTGCTGCTTTCACTGCGTGATAGAGAAAGGTCAGGAATGCGCCATACGTAACAATGCACAGGCATTGCTGTCATTTCCCAGCACTGGTTCACACTCTGCTACCTAGCACCAACACAGGGTACAGGGTACCATAGTGCAAGGGTGCCTGATTTGTGAGCAGGATTCTTTTTATGCAGGAAGGGGCTACTTCCTGCACAAAAAACAATCCCCTGAGGTATTTTCCTCTTTCTATATGTGCTGCAGAATGTCACTCTTTCAGGTGATTTCTCCCTTTGTTACTATTCTGTTTTTCTCTTGCTCTTCCTCCTTCGTTCACCCTTTATATATATTTACATCATGATTTTTATTGGCTTTTGATGCAGGGCAGCGCAGCAAGTCACCTTGCTGTGCTGTCCTGCGTAAATGGGAAAGGGCAGGAATGTGTCCTTTCCCACTGCGCTGATTCCATTTTGGCAGCATAGCGCCAATACACTTAACCTTGCACCATGGTGCAAGGATGTCTGCATTGTTGGAAGGATTGTTTTTGTGCAAGCAGGGGCACCTTCCTGCACAAAAAGAATTTGGGGAGGTGTTGTCCTATTTCATATACATAGAAAGAGGAAGAACATGGCGAAATTAAGATATTGCTCCTCGTAGCGCCTCCCCTGGGAGGCATAAGGTTTTGGAGCATCCCCAGGTTTACGAGGTCTTGTAAATTTGGGTATGCCTTAAAATCCATGGGTATTGCATGGAAACACCCACTGCATTGCCCAAGGAACGCCTCCCTTGCACAGAGTAAGGCAACATAGCGATTTGCATTGCTTTGCCTTACTCCATATCTCTGAGTCCATTCACTTTGCGTGGTCTCATAGATATGAATTCAAGGATTGTGCTGCTGTTGCATCACAAAAAATGACGCAACGGCAGCCCTAGGGGCTCGTATATATGCCTCTAGATTTATAAATAGAAATTATATTATCTTCCTTTTTAATATTTTACTTTTTCTCTCATTCAGGATTGAGTTTGCGCATTGAATACATTGGAAATTCAGACAGCATCAATTATTTGGCACACAATCTTATATAGTATGTATGTCACGAGGCTGTGATTATGCCCAGTAAACTGTGTCTAGGATTAAAGAACAGAGAGTTTAATGTAGTATTTCGTGAAATTGCACACTGTTAAAACAAAATATTTCTTTGAAAGCTTAATTTTTTTGACCTAGAATCCCGGAAAACTATTCTTTGAAGTTATGATATTTCAAAAGGAGATAGAAAAAGCAAATACAATCTTCAATGAGAACATCGTGTTTGGGAGGGTGCAAATCACATTTAAGCCAGCCTGTGAGACGCCGCCACTTAAAGGTCAGAAAGGAGCACTTTTAAGATGACATTCAAACCTTTAATAGCTGGCAGACATTTTGACAATAATAATCTTACCTCATTGCAGGCAGAAAGGCGTTGACTGCTCAGTTACCTGTCCACAGTAGGCTGCATGTAGCTGTAATTTAATATAGTTTATTTTGGGGTGGGGGCGGAAGCCATGCCTCCAGGCCTCCCCAGCGCTGCTATAATTAAACCAGGAGCAGAGCAAGGCTTCGGGTTGCACATTAGGGCATTACAGAGATTAGTAATTATAATATCAGTTTACTCCCAATAAGTCTGACAGAATAGTTCTGGTAGGAGAGGTGACTCAAAGTTTAGCAAATTCTTGGGGGAAGTTTACTATCTCCCGCTGCTCTCCGTCCTGTGACTTTGGACCTTCTAAATACTAACACCAGTTCCTAACAGCAGGAATCCTTTTCAATCAACATTCGCAACACTTCATTTCCATTACATGTGACCCTGGCTGGCTGAAGACCAGCGAAGAGCATTCCTTCCCCAAAGAAAAGCATAGGCATTCCACTGCAGCGGATTACTGTGTCAGCAACATATCGGAGGGGCTTCTGAAATTGTTAACACACATGCTCTTTCTCGCAGCATGATTTCACATTTCTCAAACTATCCCTGCCACTCACAGTTTGCAAAGGCTAGGAAGGGATTTCTTTTGTCCACTTCTGAGTACGAAGGGACTGAAGTCCCTGTTTTACACAGTGCAATTTGCTTGCATAGGTTTTACATTTTTGGGGTTTGTGAAGCCTGGTTTATTTTTACTATTAAGTTGCTCTTTCTGATGTTATTGTGGTTCTTCACGTGAATTTTACTTTGAAAAACGATTACATTCATTATGAGAGTGCATTGTTCAATGTGAAACATCCTTAGTTACACAGGAACAGAGGTCCCTCTTTCAAAGTATTGCCCTTGTAAATAAATAAGTTACATGATGTTATGTTAATTTTTATACGTTAAGTTATGTTATGTTTCAATCTACATTTGGCGTCATTCACAAAAAATCACAACAGAACAGTGGGTTCGTAGATATCTTCTGCATGAACGCACCTCTACTATTTTTTATATTCACAATTTCTTTCTTGAAATGCAGATTTGCAGACATGCCCCTTAGAAATCCATGTGCATTTTCTCAGCATGGGTATTTCCCCAATATGAACCCGCACACTCAGTGCAATTCTTCGTTGAGGAAGGCCAGTCCAGCTGCCCAATTGCGTTTTTCCTTTTCTTTCTTTCCATTATGAGGGAAAATATTTTTCCTTGTGATGAAACTTGTTCATAAAAATCCCTGTGGAATTTGGAGGATCTTGAGTTTCCCTTCCTGCAATGGAAAGGGCTTTACTGTACCCTTCACTAAGGTGAGCGTCAAACCACTTCGAGGATCGGAGAAAAATGTTTGAATGCTCACAAACAGATGTGTTTGTGGACGTCCTTAAAATCACATGGCTTACCTGACCTTGTACTGCACACTACTCATCCCTTGTGCAGAAGAGGTGGTTCATTGTACTCTATTGCACCAATTACACAAGAGCAAATTAATTTATTGCTGCTCGATATACATTTGTGATATCTCGCAACTATGGAAATATAGCTATTTTTGGTTATAAAAATAGTTTTACGGCCAAAAAGAGCTTCGTGATTCGAGATCACCACTTTTATAGTTTCATGCTAAGATACATTACATTATGGTTGACATTATTTAATATGTTTTCTATGCTATATACTACTCTGTGTTAAATTATTTTGAGTTTATACTATGCTCTGATAAGCCAAGATTCGTCATAATATATATTATCTTTCCTTGTGGTATTTTATCTGTTATGGCATAAAAGTGATGATCGTAAACTGACCTACTATAGCTCCTGAGCGACAGGGCCAGCATTTCACTTTCAGTGGTAACACTGGTCGAGCTGTCCAAGGCCTCTCGGGGTGGGAGTTTAGCGAGATAGACACAGAGGGAACACATGCTCACAGCTTAAAATATGTTCAGTAGCATAAATAAATGATTGCCCAGTAAAACACTTCCTTTTGTGAAAAAAGGAGTATTTACTTACCTACACAAAGTAAAATATGGCTTTCACAAACAATACACACAACTCCTTGAGGTGAAGGCTCTAGTGTTTTCACAGGAGGGTTCCTGGGTCCCACTTCCCCCTCAATATTGGTTATTCCTCATTCACTGTAAGTGACATTCATGTTTAATCACGCCTTAATTGAATCCAAGGAAATTCCAACTTCTTGCCAACACCTTGGTCAATGATTCTATATGTGAAAATAATAAATTCAAGAGAAAGAAAAATAGTTCCAGTGGCAGATCCGCCACTCAATAACCAAACACAACCAGTCCTTACAGAGGAAAGGCCAGAGGAAACAAGAGACAGAATTGGGCCATGAAATGTGCACTCTTCCTTCTAAATATCGCTATCACAAAGAGGCGAATTTGCCTTGCACGAGGTTTGAATGAGAAACCTCTGTATCCTCTATGTGGAGTAATACCTTTTTTCCTGAGAATACTTCTGAGTCCCTACTGTCAATTAAGAGAACCTGAGGGATAGTAATAAAAATATACAGGATGACCTCAAACACCCCTGGGTGTCATAGTTCGTCATCTGTCATCATGTGCTCGCCAAAGAATCCTCTAATGGTGGGCAAGCCCACGGTTATATCGACTCACAATGGCAACAGAGCTTGAAGTCTTGAATAAGGGATAAGGTTTACCCCAACTCCCAAAACTGACAAATGTGGTTTACGATGTGAATTGGCACATTTTTAAGGCCTTTTCCATGACACATTAGAACCACATATTGGTTAAAAAAATATAGACCTTAGGAATCGACCCACCTTCCATCTACAAGCACAGGTCACTCTTGCAGTAGTACAAACCTTTGCATCTGCAATTATCAGGGAAGTTGAAGCTATTATATGGGTCGACAACTTCACTCCACACACTGGCTAAAGCCCAGTCGGCACAGCAGCAATCTCAATGGTGGCCCCAACTGGAGTGCACTTCACTCTGCACATAGGATATGGCCCAATGGACACAGCAGTAATCTTCACAGCTCATTTTGTGGTGCCGAAGTAGATGACTAAATTAGAAATTATTAATGAGTGTTTACCTATTTTGAAGAACGACTTACGTAGAAAAATGAATAATGTAGAAAAATAATGTGCACGTTTGAAATTGTGACCTCGAAGAATGGCCACTAGTGTTCACGAAATGTGCTTAATAATTATTAATTCTAATGAAGTATTGAAAATGTATTAGATTAATGTTGGAACATGTCATGTTAAGGGTTTTGAAGTAAGTTTTAGCTTATTAATTGTAGGCCTTAACTTAGCGAGTGTCTTGGCTTAGTTGACAGGCCTCATGCAGAAGCTGTAACTGTGAAATGCTCATTGTCTTGTTAAAATGCTTAGCAGAAGCTTTCCATGAGAACTGTCTAACAGGAGACAGTGTCCTTAAAATGTGTCAAGATATGTGTAATGTGTGCTAGAGGTTCTTTCCCAGGACGTGAAAAATGAAGACACTGACTGGAGAAGAAGATGCAACAAGTTTGATACCTGACGAGCTGGATGATGAGAAATTCTTAAAACAGACCAATCAACGACGTGTGAAGTGTGAAGTATTAGAATTCATAGATTTGGTATGAGAAAATTATTGGACAGAGTAATAATGTGATTAATTGACCAATTGGGAATTAGGGGATAGTTTGGGTGACTTTGATATAACAACGTGACAGAGGAGACCAGAGGCAGATTAGACCTTATTCTGATTTGTGATGCGATATTTGGGAGAAGAAAAGATTCAAGATTCTGTTGTTGTGTTCATGCTCTCTGACTGAGAGCCTGATGTTTTGCTGATCGATTGATGACCTGAGGAAGAAGACTGATTCTGCTTGCTGACTCATACCGTGGTTAGGTAGATATGACTGCATTGCATTTTTATGCCTTTTCTTTCTAAGTACCAACTGTGCCTTAGGTAGACGTTTTCTAAATTTGTGTTCTAAATTGCATATCATGATGATGCTAATCTGGGTTAGTTGAGGCTATTCACATGACCACTGACAACTGGCAGGGACAAATGGTTCTATTTCGCTGAACTCTATGGATCATGAAGTAGTATTGAAATTGGTTTTACCAATGATTTGGGCTGATGCATTAGAATGCATTGTCTTTCAAGCTTTGATTAGATCATGTTTCTTGCATCTTTTTGGTTAACAAATATTATAAATTGTGTTTGATTTGACTTGGAGATTAATCTACATGACTTTAGCATTGTTAATAATAGGGAAATAAACTTACTAAACATTTACTAAAGGTGTGGTTATTCATGTCTGAAAAGTCAGGGTGTGTGCAATTTACTGACTCCATTGATTATTGATTTGACTAAAGATTATTAATTATTGTATATTGATTATGTTTTCTGTTCTGGATTTATGGTAAGAACATCCTGAATGAGTCAAAAGGTTAATCGACCTATGCGCGTTCCCTTGTAAGTTTACTTATTAAGGTCTGATGCGCTAACAGACGCAGTCCTCCTCTATAATACAGACTCTACTGGTCCCCCAGTTCAACCTGCACACAGACAACCACTTGACTGGTGCAGCAGCTGTCTCCTCACACCTCGCTACATGGATTCCATCCCCAGGATTCCCCACTGGACCTTGTTCCCTTCATCCCTCTCCTATTCCTTACAGGGCACACTGGTCTTGGCAACCGGGCAAACACTGGTGCTCCAGGCTCCAGGAGAAAGTCATCTTGGATTGCCTGGTTGATGTCTCCTTACTCAGCTGGGAGACTGGAATGCCTAGGCCAGGCTACCGGTCCTGGTCACAAGCAGAAGTCTTGCAGAGCTTTTCCTCTTTGCACAGCCTGACTGACTGCTTGACAACTGACAATTTTGGGGGCCTCCAACTCCCATTCATTTAGTCCATTTCCAACCACCAAATGTGATTTAGATTCTGAGTCTTTGAAGTTTGCTTGGGAGACCTGCTTCCTTTTGAAGTGCCCTATCCTTTGTACTGCCCTTCCTTCAGAAAGCATCTGTCACTGCAGGAGCAACTCTAAATCTGGTAACCCTTCAACACAGGCCATGGGAATAACTAGAGGTTCACATCTGGATGTTAGCCACAAGTTATATGTGTATCAAAGTTTGCTCAAGGACCCCAGCCCAGCTCTTATAGATTATCTTATCCAACCCATCTCCTACTTGAGATGGGCGCAGCCTCCTTCCCAGTGAAGCAAAGAGTTTCCTTTGAAGTTTACTGAAGAGCTTGGCTCCCCCTTCCTACAGCGTGTCCCACCCAGCTCACAGGAATAAAACAATTCACAAATCTTTAGGGGGAAATCTTCTACTTCCTCATACCCTTCCAGTTACTACTGGATCTCCCAAAATGGAACCGAGAATCTTTCATTTACTCTACCATTCACAGGTACACTGACACCAAACGGGTGGAAGCCAAGGGTGAGTTAAGCATAAAGAAGAGGATCTTTAAATAAGTGAACCTGCAGACCTCACTATAGTGATACAGGTAAGAAGACCTGTTCACTCTTGATCAGTATATATTTTATGCTGCCACCACCGCTCTTGTGCTGCTTGCCTCCTGGCAAAGGCAGGAGCCTTCACTGCTATGATGGTAGTTCATTGGGAACCTCTTCCAGTCCAAAAAGACCACAATTCATGAGACAGGCCTACATCATGGCGGACAATGGACATGCATGATTGTGCTCATCCTTGACAACAAAAATTGGCATAAGGGAGCCAAAAAATTGGGGCACAGTTGAGGCACTAAGGGCAAGAGCACACATCCATCACCATGCAAGGAACCTTTCAGTATCCGCGCTCAGCTATTCAGAACTACAGTGAATAATTCTGGGTGCATCATTCCATCAATTTGAAAATTGACTGTGAAATTAGAGGCAGAAAATAAACAGATGCCGACCATTTGCTTAGGGTCCGAGCATCACCAGTTGTTTGTATGTCACATTGTTTCTTGTTATGTTTTGAATCAAGAATTTAAATAATACTAAAGGCATCTCTGGGAACAAGAGTACTTTGTGAGTCACGAATGTGAACCTTTTCTGAATTTTGCAGAGTTTTTGTGCGGCTCGAAGTTAGTCAGGGAATGTAGGCATAATTGGATGCACAGGCCTTTGGTAAGTCTGTTTGCTGTGGGGAGGGTACCACATTTGTTGAAACAGGGAAAGGTTTTGAACTTTAAGTTGATTGCCGAGATGACGATGTGACAGATTCTGTCAATCAAGATCAGCATTTTAAGGCAAATTGTGAATGGATTCAGAGCCAGTGTCAGAGTCTTAGAACAGTATAGTTTTATGCTTGCCTTTTTGAGTTTCATGGACTTAGCTCTAATGCTGTAGGGTTTTTTGGGAGAGCAATTTCTTTGAAACTTCATTCAGCAGCACATTGCAGAAGCTAGGGTAGCCTCTTTTCTTGCCTGGGTGCATTAGGCCATGCTACGTTTGTACAGGATTTAATGCATGAGAGTTACAGTTGCAGAAATTGGCACATTATGATGTGTACATTATGTTTGTTACCAATGAGACTAATTATAATCACAGGGCTTTGCTCTATTCATTAGGAGCACTTTTATGTTCATACCTGGTAATTGACTGGTAGATGAGGACAAATATTTAAGTTGGTCTTTTGATTTGACCAGCGAATTCAACTCATTTGTGTATTAGACTAAACACATTTTAAACCACTGTTATCTGATGCCCCAGTTTCCTATCCTACCTATAATAATATATTCATAGTATCACATTTTATTCAACTTTTCTTTGCATGCAAATTAATGAAGATGCACCTCATTCCTTGGCAGGCAATATTTCTTACCATCTAAAACTATAAAGTCTTTTATGAGGAGCTTATTACCTACTTTCACTCAAATGGGTATAAGAGAATTCAAAACTCACTCTCGCCCACATAGTTGCAGCTAAGTGTACTTAAGCTTATTCCACAACTGCTTCACATTTGGAAGATATATGTCCATCTGACTCGTACTGCTTTGGCAAAATGATGGCTTCTCAGTTCACAAACCAGTTCATGGAACAATTAAGGAATGATTTCCTTGCCAAATGCAATAACGCACTATCAAGATACCTGTGCTACAATGGTGAAATTACTTGCTTTGGACTTTAGTGGAAATGGACCTCATACAATTTAATTGAATATTATTGACTTTCACCCATCATCTATTCTTCACAAAGGGTACAAATGTTGGACATCACCATCAACATAAAGGCAATAGGGTAAGTATGACAGTACTACTTCATAAACCGTAGTAAATCCACAAAATTTACTAGAATCCTTAACACTAAACTCTTGGGATACAAACCAAAAATGTCCTGAACAGAATCCCACTTAATCAACAGGAGGTTATTATCCTTTCCCCATATTGTAATAAATCACAACCCTTTCTGCAGCAAAATGAACAACTGCAAGCGGCCCCAAAGATATGTACCTCCTTGCATTCCAACAACCCCACAATCAAAATGACTTATTGTGAGAAGACAATTACATGCCCATGCAATGAATTATGGAACAATGCCATTCAACAACAAGTGTCTAACCTGCAAGAAAATCCACCAACAACTGTAACTCAGAAAGAAAGACTACAATTCAACTTGAGATTCACTTATGATTTTAACAACGTCGTGCACTTAATCAGGTCTATAATGTTCAAGTAAGAGACGAAATCAGTGAGGCACTATTCAAACTAATGAATCTCCACCTATAGATAGATCCCCAAGTGATGAGAAAAGAACTGTGTTACTTTCAAGGATTTTCCGAGAGGCAACCACAATATCTACAATCACAAAATTTAAATACTCAAAGTTAACTTTCAGACAGAATGGTGACGTAATAAAGTTGAGAGCATACAGTTATACTATGTAACTTTGCTGTACACACAGAGGTAATTTGAACAGACAGATACTTCTTCAGTATTGAACTGCACACTACACAGAATTAGCAGGATAGCCTGCTTCGTGTGCCAAGGAAAATGTGTGCAAAATATTGATTAAAATATTCATTCCACCATGAATTTCTGGATTCTGACTGCAGGAGTAGTCTCAGGCCGGACAGAGATATTGGAGGGACAATAGAGAGGGGTAATGCTTGAATAAATAGAAGAGTGCATTGAACAATTATTGAGCTCATTAGTTCCTTACCAGTTAACATGCAGGGCCAATGCTCCATTTAATCTACTTTGCCATTTTTAGTGTTGAGCACACAAGCGCCCTGTCCCTGTTGTAATCTCTCTTTGGGCTTGTAACCACACCCATGTTCCGCCTGTCACTTTCATTGGATCATGGGCTTGCCTTTTAAAATCCACTTGCTTTCATTAGTGAAAGGAATGCATAAGTCATGCCTTTTCTGGTGTTTAGCCCTCCTCGAACGCACCGGCCAACTACTGAAAACTTACAAGGCTCAATGTTTTCAGCTTGATTTCTGCACTACTTTATCTTTTTATTTTCCATGCAGCGTGATTGCACTGGGTTTTACATAGCTTCTTTTTCTTTCAATTTGTGTGGCAAGAAAAGTCCGGTTAGGAGTTTACAACGCTAATAGCTCTAACTTGAGCAAATGCGAGACCCGTTGCATTGCAAATGCTTGTTGTACTTTACTGCATGCTATTTTTTAGTTAGCAAGTTGGGTTCAGTCCTTACATTTACTGAGTCAACCACGCAGCTCAAGTATGTTCACACGAGCACAAAATGCAACCAAAACGTGAAACGCTAAAGGGAGGTTTAAATGAAAGCAACCACCATTGGTCACCATTTCCACCAACAGGGACAAATGAAAAACAGCATTTTTTGTTTAGTTTGCGTCATCAATTAGTTTTAAACATGTTTTGGTAAATAGTGTAATGTCTCTATAACATTATTTTATGTTCCATATTACTTCCTTGGTATACCTACATGTGTAGAATGAATCTGCAAGTTGAACTGTATATTTGTCGATGATTCGGACATAGTTGCCCCGTGGACTGTATCTTAAATTCTAATGATCAATTACTCAATGCAATTACAAGATATTATTTAACGTGCTACACTAATCATTGCGGGGATGTTCTTCACTGCATATTAATCATTCTCAAAACGATTAATTTAAGGGGAGTTGTCAAAGTGAAATAAAAAAACGCATTCATTTTAGCGCTTGGTTCTTCTTTTAGTGACATGTTCCTGCCAAGAGAGATTTATCTGGATGGCTTCTAAGTTAAATATTTCATTTTTTGTTGAGTTCATTAGTCTCACGGGTGATAATAATGATCTATCAGGGTCATCATATTTGTTTTTCTTGATAAATAAACAAACTATTAAACATTAAGTACAACTTCGATTAGCTAAGTATATCTTTCCTTATTCCGTATGAACAGGTTAAGAGTCACCTACATTTCTAGCAAGCTCGTGACAAAATATTAAAAGTATTGATGTTAAATCGTATTTGATTGTTTTCCTTTATTCTGTAGTTATTTTTTTTAATTTTATTTTTTTAGAACGGACATTTGAACTTCACAGATTGCATTTCTTAGTTGTTACAGCATGAGCAGCTTACTTCGCATTATTGAAACACCTATGCAATGAAGAAGTATACACTAGGTGGCTTTCTGGTGTGTAGCTCCTGATAAAATTAGCAGATGTTCTGTCTGCCAAACATGCAGTTTCTTCACTCTCTTTAGCATCAGGAGGAGCATCAGGGGGCTCATTTACAAGGCCTTTGTGCCACTGTTGCGTCATTTTTTTATACAGTGGTGGCACTAACAGAGCTTTAAACTGTTCCAGATTTACAAACGTATGCATTGGGCCCAATGCATCAGTTTGTAAGCTCTTGTGTCACACTATACCAGTGCCAAGTATAATGTATGCAGGGTAGGCGTTACCATGTGAAAAGCCACACAGAACTGACACAGGGGAATTTACAGCATTTCACTACATCATTCTGCGACTTCACTGCATAAGAATTTTACCATCTGCTCAGAGCATGTGTAAAATTGATGCAGGGCTTTTCTGTATGGGGACCTCCTCGCATTGCTGGAGTGGCAGAATTTTTTTACGCTAGTCCTGCAATGCATGAGTTTAGCGTCAACAGATGCATCAGAATTTCTGATGCATCTGTGAAAATGTGCGCCATGGAGCTCTGTAATGAGGATCATAGGGTAGCACAAGAAGTCTGACGCATCAGGGTTGATGCAACAGATTCTTGTAAATGAGGTCCCTGGTCTCTAACAGTAGAGTTTCACTTCTTTCTGCTGGTGAAACCTTTCACCATTTTCCCATTTGCCAACGGGCCACCGGTCAGCGTAGCATCAGAATGTCCTCCCTATTTAGTCTTGTTGTTCTGATATACATTTGTCCTGTTAGCGACAGCCTAGGAAAGCCTAGTGGTGCAGAACAGGAAAAAAGTGAAATGACTCCCACACACTGGAAGAAAGCTGTCAACTTGCCTGTGACATTATTTGTTTATTATTTTTTTCAATGACAAACTGCTGCTTTGGGATTTGTTACTGAAAAACAAAAAGTGATGCTGAGTGGCACATTGATAAACTTTGGGAAAGGAAATAGGTTGTGCCTAATTGAGATATTGGCTTTTTCAAACATTTGTAGCCATGAGGTACAGCAAGTCGGCTGATGTGCTACATGTCTAAAACTAATTTGAAGAAGAACAATGACACAGCTAACACTAACATACATTTTTTAAAGTACATTAGTGGTGGCCACATCACGGAACATTTTTTATTTCATTTTTGGCTGTGATCACCCCATCCCTTCTCACCTTTACTCTTCCTCCACCTGCTTTCTTCTCTAACATCCTCTCTCTAGGTTGCCTCTTTCCCCTACCTCCTCCACTGACAAATAAGTAGGTTGCAGGACAAGGCAATGAGGCAACATGGAGGGACAGAGGGTGGGAGAGAAGGGTGGAAAGGACAAAGGACATTGTTTATAGCATTGTGTTGATTCATGAGCTGAATTAATAAACTGTGCTTTACTGAAGTCAGACCCCACTTGAACATCACAAGCCACAGCAGGGCATCATACAATTGTTTTATTCTCCGCCTTCTTATAAAGTGATGTTTCTCACAGCAGGCAATACTGGGGCTGACTTCAAGCGAACACCTACAACATGGGCTCAATGAAGTATGAATTCTCAGTACCTGGTTGTGTCATCCTTCCTGATACAGCAATCAAGGACAGAAAAAAAACAGGAATGACAGAGAAACTTCTCATCTTGAAAAATTGAATCTTTTATCCTACCCCTCACTCCTGCCATCTACAAATGTCAGTGCTCAAGAAGACTATTCTGCATCTCCTTTCTAAACAAAAGTCCTGATGGAATTTGTAAAGGTAGCCTTGTCTCTCACTCATCACTTCAATGCCTAGGTTTCCTCCCTCCAGCGACTGAAATGAAAACAATGCACTTCAATGGTCTTTGAAGATATTGTCGCCTTCATCCTGTGCCATGGTAAACCAAGGACATTCGAATGTATTACATTTTTCTTTGGCAGTAAATGCTGTGAGACATACTTTAAGGGCAATGTCAGAAAACATCTGCTCCAGCATTTACAGAATCTACATTTCTATGTTTGCATTAGAAGTCTGATTATTTACTGAGTATATTCTCTAACCTTTCTTTCTTTCTGAGGCTACTGCTTCAGTTAAGCACAGTCTAAAGCTCTTGATTTTCCCTATATGAGTCTAGCCATTCCATTAGTCTTCCAGCTCCTGAGCTGATCAGCTGTCCATGCTGAAGTGGAAGTCTCTCAATAATCTAGTAGTGCACTGTCTAATATTAGGACCTGTCAAAAGTACCTAAAAAAACTATTTTGCATGCATTCTTGCTACAGTTTTTCATCTTTAGAGTTCATGACATCTCAAAAATGTACTTGATGTTCCTAAAACCCTGCTTGAACATTTTGACTTTGACTTAAAACTTCTGATCATTGCATATCCTTTTGTTCCATAAATGTTCCTCTCCTTTCCGTCATCCCTCTGTATACCTCCTCTGTGTATTCAAAATTGTGTGCATTTTAACCTTGATCTATGTTTTTGTATTTGTGGAAATTGTCCTCACCTAATTGTAAAAATCAGAATCTGTCCTATAAAAGTCATACCCTGCGACCTAGCAATACTTAATCTCCTCTGCCTCATCTACTAATCTCACCAACCATCTTCATGAACTCACATACCCCCCACTAATGATCACACGTAACTCCCACTAATTCAACCCACCACAAAGACGCTGGAGTAAATGCATGGGATGATGTCCCTGAGAGCAGAACACTAATTAAAAATAATCAACTGTAACCATTGACTTAGCCACCAAATGTGGGTTGCTGAGCAGTGTGCTGTCTGGCATTAAGTACTTCTGTGCCTCATCAGAGGTAGTAAGCAAAATCTAAATGAAATTACAATTAAATGGACACCAGAGTGTGGCCAGGAAAGGCTAGGGCAAGCACACAGACAATGGAGGGTGGGTGGAAGAGGATCGGGAGAGCACACAGACAATGGAAGTGGGAGTCAGCACACAGACAATGGATGAAGGGTTGGAGGGCTTAGTGCAAGCACATGGGAAACTGAGGGTGGGCAGGAGGTGTTGGGGAAGCAAACGTACAAGCAGAAGGAACGGGTGAGGAGCAAAGAGTGGGGAGAAATATCTGAGGGAAACTGTTGGAAAACACATGCACTCTCATAAAGTGCTATGCAAAAAAGAAAAAAGTTGTTTCTGAAAAAGCGAGCAGTGAAAGTATACATTAATGCATGTAATCTCCATGGGAGGGACAAACACAAGAAGAGAAAGAAAAGCCTATGGAAGGTGACAAATAGGAAACAAGTGAATGACAGTGACAATAAGGTCAACCACAGTTAAGCAATGGGCAGCATCTGAAAACAATATAACATAACAAAAGGTCTTGCTGTCTAGTTCAGCCTGTCATCATACCAAAGTATAAAGAGTCGAAAAAAGGCTCAAAATGTTGCAGGTCACTTCATTTCACTAAAGATGAGTTGGTTCATCTCTCCCAAATTTTCAAGTCCTCAGTGATTTCACATGCAAGCCTGAATTTCCTTCAAAACTCGGATCCATAAGTAAAAACAACAAATACATTTCTGCTTTCCTGCTCAATATGCATCTCAGAAATGACCCAAAGATAATAGATCTCACTCTATCAATACAGCACAAGCAAAGTACATAGTGGTTACTACATCTACATTAACGAATAGACGTAACTGACCTTTCACTCCCACAGCTATCTCCTCTAAAATGACATGCTCTTGGCCATTCACAAAACTGAAGCTCAGACTCTTGAGAAGAAAAGTGAAAATAACTTTATTTTGTCCCACATTGTTATCCTCTCCTGACCTACCACACCTCAATCTGACTTCTCATTATACCAGGCAGTTTGTGTTATTCATTGATGTTTATGTCATGTAATTCTTTGTAACAATGTGTCTTCGTTAGAACAATACTGTGAATGTAACCACAACTTACTGTTTTTAGAATATGCCAGTCCTTGATAATGGCACAATAAATTCAAGTAGACCTCTTGCTGCACCCCACACAGAAAGAGGAAGAATGCCCCTCAGGATTGTTTTATGCAGGAAGATGCTCTTTCTTGCACAAAAACAATCCTTCTTACAACACAGGCACATTTGAACCAAAGTGCTAGGTTGCCTGCGTTTGCAGCTTCACTGCCAAAACGCCACCTGTGCAAGGGTAAAAGAGAGGAATGCACCGTATTGGATTTAAACAACTCATTCCTGCCCTTTCCGTGTGACGCAGGGCAGCGCAGCAAGATGACTTGCTGTGCTGCCCTGCGCCACTTAACTCATAAATATGCCCCATAGTGTTTTGGACTATTCAGTTGTAGCACCGGATGCCTTGAAAGGAGTGTGGTAATTCCTGGTAATGAATGAGAGTATTCTTAAGGGACATGGTAATTACAAACTCTGTTGACAGTGCTCTTTGGTGTTCTTATTAAAATCACTGTCAAAGTGTAATCCTATGTCTTTGACATCTGCTGCAAAGGTGGGAGAATTGTTGAAGAATAAAAGATGGCTGTGTGAGCCAGGCTAGATTCTAAGACCATACAGTATAATCTTAAATATATGGAGCCATACAATCACTGGGATATGTTTGCCTATCAAGTCTTCAAACGTATTAACAATGTTTGCCACTGTGTCCACGAATTCACAAACATACCTTAAAATTGGGTACATTTCAGTATGATATGTATAGGAGTGAAATGTACAATTTTTACATCTAGATGGCATGTAGTAGGACATGTGTAGGTTTAACATATATACATATGTTCCTCATCAAGCATTTCCTTAGCCCTCCCTCTCTTTACTACTCCCAAAGCACCTCCCATTTTGTAGTACGAAATCCCAATTTACCAGCCATTCCTCACTGTTGCTCCCATATTTACTTCTAACACACAGGTGTGTGTGTGGGGAGATCTAAGTAGTCACGGTGGTGCCTTTGGCACAAAAAAGATGGGGGAGGCACAGGCGAAGACCTCTAAGTATAGTTTTATGAATAGCATTTTGCAGTACTTCAGTAGTACTACTCAAGTAGTACTAAATGTTTTACAAAATACAGTTAACTAGGAAATGATTGGCAATGTGGATACAGTCATTTTTTTACATGCTGCCTTGACCTGCCTTAAACTTCTGTATATGGGATGTTGACATTTGTATTGCCTTTGGTCATACTTCTGAACTGAAAACACTGAGGCCTTGGGGTAGGCGACAAAATGTTTTGCCATTCTTATGATAGTACATATGAAAACACGTACCTCACACATAGTCACATAGTCTCAGGCTAAGTCATCCTTACTGAATCACTAAATTGCTCTTCAGTTGCACCCAGCATAGTCTCACAGCCCCACAGACCTGACATTTGAGAATCAAAAAACTGTCCATAGACTGTTGTGTTATGGTTGTATTCAGGATTTTCACTGTAAAAGTATACTCCTACTTGATCTTTATGAACTTTATGATGTGTTTTGTGCTACCCAGATAATAATGCTTTCCCTGTGTAAACTTGTGAACTGCCAAATGTTAGTGTCTTTTGGCTAAGACTATTGAAAAAGAGCTCGAAATATTCAGGTAGCAAATAAGAAAAAATGTCATGGCTCTGAGGAATTGTAAATTCCTTATGGCATGATTTTATATCAATGTAAATCATACTATGTGCAAAAAGGCAATCTTAAACTCTTCAATATCCTTCACCCCTAGAAGGTCCAATGTCTGTATCAAAGATAACCTTTGAGTAGAAATTGCCTTGACACACGTGCCTCTCAAACACCATGAAGACGGACAAGGGTTACACTTTTTGTTACTGCTGAATTGCAAAGTACTCCAATAGATATTGTGGCAAGGTGGTTTCGAGTAATGGGGAAATACATTAGCCACTGTACTAAATATACATATTCTGGCTTTCCTTGCACAAACGCAACTGTGGGACGTTGATTGTCCATGAATCAAAATGATTTGACAATCAAGAGGGCGATTCTTTTGCCACTAGTTATATTTCCAAACATTGACATGTTGATGACTAATCTGACCTCGTATGTCTTGTGCTCAGTGTCTATACACTCACTTGCTGCACACAAGTGGCAGTGTCTATTTCAGGCTGTGTTTTACCTGTGCACAGCAGTGTATACCAGAACCTTTCAGTAGACTCTCTGGAAGCCGCTAAAAAGACAGTAAAAGCGTAATAATGGTAAATAGGCTTTTGGGTGCTCAAGCCTTCTCAGGAAATCTGGGTGCAAACATTATTGTCATTTTCCATTGACATACTCTTGAATCAGCCCACCTTGCATAAAATGTTGGCATTGTAGATAATAAATCATAATTGAGTCAAAATACATGCTTCAGGAGGGTGGCAACCACCACATTGGGCAAACGAATGAGAGTTAAGGGTTGGTAATGCATTATGACAGAGTCAAATAAGGTGGTTTACTATATCAGCCGTCACTGGAGCCTGGTGCCTGCGTTTGTGACGGATAGATCCTTGACATTTAGCTTTTCTGTCAAAACGAATTAATTTATCACCTTCTTGAGAGCTGTGTTACTTTAACCTGACCACGATACTCAAAAAAAGTTTGAATCACTCGTTGAGATAAACATATGATCTTACTTTTGAATGTTTTCTGGAAACATTAATTATTTTTAAACATTATTGATGTTTTAAAAAATAGATAAATACTTCATAAATGAAGAAGGGTGTTCTTTTTATATTTCAATGTGTTATGGTAATATGTGGAATGACTACAATGGATAGAGTGAGAGTACAAAAAGTGGACGCGGATAGATGAATTGCAGATATTGCAGACACGATGGCTGAACGAATTTCATGGTCATTGCTGATATCTAGGGTGATCTACTGGACATGAGTTTGAATTCCAAGATGGTCAATTTAAGCTTTCATCCTCACGAAGCTGTGAATAAGAGTACAGTTATTAATAAAAATAAATGTATTAATTACAGCACTTATAAATGGTAAACATATATACATTGATAATTATATTATGTGATAATGTGTAGTGCAGCATAATAGTGGAGTAATGGAGGTGTAGATGTGCGGCATAATGTCCACAACACGTAACCTAATTCAACCATCAATGCTCATTCTCACTGCAAAAGCCTGTTACAAAAGTAAAACAGGCATTTGTCCAAGCTAGTATATCACGCCAAGCTAGCCGTTATATTGATTATTTTTTTATTTAATTTTTTTAATGCAAGCATGTGTCGTGTAAATAAGAAGATGATAAAAAAAGAAAACATGCTGCTGTCTGAAAGTGGTGGGCACAATGAATGCAAGGACAATTGTAATTTACAAAAACACATATAATTTTAATAGAACAATATAAGTGCTTCCTAGCAGTCAGGTGTATTTAGAATGGGTATAAAAACACCTTTTTAGTGTTTTTTCACATAGAAATATGATCCTATTGGCACAAAGAAAATGTACTATTGAGTGAGAAAAGGCCTCTTCTGTCATGGTTAGTCCCCACTTTTGGCTCGGTATGTGATGGAGCCTCAAATTTGTTAGTGCCCGGGGGCCCTGCTAACCAGGTTCCCTGGGCAAGATCTCTTTCCCTCAAACTGTTGTGATGGATTGGCACAAATGGCAACACCTTTAGCTGCTACTATAAGTCCTTAGTAAAATGGTACTTAGGTACCCAGGGAATGGGGTAATGAAGGTAAGCCCCTGAGGGCAGCAGCACAGATTGTGCCACCCTCTAGGGCCATGCATCCAGAAGCACCAAGCACTGCTACTGCAGGCTGAATGTTCTGATGCAAGCATAAAGGCCAACGCTACAAGGCACACAGCCTGTCTGCCCTGTCCACTATATACTGCATGCACTATAGGTAAGTCACCCCACTGGCAGGCCTTCCAGCCCCAAGGCAGGGTGCACCATATGGCATGTGTGGGCATAGATGCATGAGCAATATGCCCCTACTGTGTCCATGCCAAACCTGAGACATAGTAAATGAACAGGGCAGCCACTTCAATGCATGTGCTGGACAATGGTCAATACAAGTTTCACAGCTACATGATGGCTACCCTGAACCCTGGGTTGTTTGGTATCAAACAACTCAGAATGATAAATCCAAACTGGTACCATTATTGGATTTAATACAAAATGTACCCAGGGGTCACCTTAGAGGTACCCCTGCAAAAGCTAACTACCCTGGCATGGTTGCTTGCCGGTCACAACCATCCTGCCACCACCAGACAAGATTCTGAATCCCTAGAGTGAGAGATCCTGCTCTCTTGGATTCAGAACAAAGCTGTTCCTGGGTGGAGGTGCTATCACCCTCTCCCTCAGGAATTTGCACTGCTTTGCTGGTGAGCTTCAAAGGGCATACCAGCCTTGAAACGTGACCCCCAGGCCTGCTGCTAGCAGCAGAGCGCTGCACCTCAGGCAAACCCCCACTTTTGGTGGGAGCAACGGCTTGAAAACAGATAAAGGATAAGAGGAGTGGTCAGTCCTGGCTTGCACCACCCCTAAGGTGTTGCATGCGAGGTGACCTCTCAGGTGTAGGAAAATGAACTCTGCCTCCTACAACACTCTAGGACTATGGCAGGAACTGCGTCTGCACTGAATCAGAGGCATCAAATACATAAACCTGAAAGTATAGCCTAAACTCAAATGAAAGAGGAGCAAACAATGTAATGCAAACCAAACAATGAGGTGGAGTTTGTTAATGGACATAGTACTTTCTGGAAGGAATTCATCACAAAGCACCTATAATTATGAATTACTGTCCAGATAAGGAAAAATTTTTCACTGGTGGTGGTGCAGTCATAAACAAAAGTCCACATTTGCTACTGTATCTATTTTACGGAGACCCCAATTTTGTGTAGGAATCAACTTTCCCACATCTTTGGATTTTCTTGTAAAACAGTATTAGTCTTGGTTTCTAAAGTTTGGTAATGACAATTCTGTTTCATCCACCTCGAAACCATATAGGCAGCGCTGAAGGAACTTTTCTTTTTCATGGTTTAAGTCATAATGCTCTCACTTTCCTAAATCTAAACCTGTTATAACAAGCATTGGCAATGCCAATATGTCTTACATTTGAAACCTATCCATTTTGCCAAAGGTTCCTTGCTATGCTGTATAGCATCCACAAAGCTGTGTGACATGGCTAAAAAACAGCCGTGATCCCAGAAGTACTTGAAAAGCAATCAGTGGAAGCATAGACGTCAGTTAATCAAATACTCTATGCTCCATGAGAGAATCAAACACAAGGCTGACAAACTGGGACACAAAAGAGCAGGCCAAGGAGACTGGCAAGAAAGTCAACCAATGGTAATCAATGAATGGGCTTCAATTACCTGTTTTGTTAGTAAGCCCACATCATGTCTCACAACAGACAGCACCTGCACTGTCAAGTAGGCTCCACCTGAAAATATGGGTAGAACGTTTGTAGGTCCACTAATTTTCCACACAAAATGGCAAACGTATACTGATAAATCATACAATATCAGCGATTCAAAAGCATTTGGCACCATTTGGTAATGAAGAAAAATTGTTGAATGCGACCTCTAATTTGAATATTGATTAGCAGCTGTGGATAATATTTATGGCTCCCAATGTAAGAATTCAGTCTGCCTAACACCATCCATTTCAATCAAAACTACTTTGAAACACAAAAGTATCTATCAGGCACCCCTTGCCTAAAGCTATTGCTTTAGTCATAGGACGCCCAATGGTATAGGCCTCTGGCGCACTTGTGCCAAATACTACTCATGACCCACACACTTTAGGACATAGCAAATACATTAATCAGACTTGGATTTCAATTATCAGGTGCCTCAATAATAGAGATAGATGAACGGGAAAAAGGAAAGTGTTTCACGGAGAGTGGTGGGTCTTAATTGTGTCGCTCTGCACCTAAAATGGAAACTGCCCAGAGTTCCTCTTTCTACTTTACACATTATTTATGTGACCGTATTTTACTTATATTTTTGTTTTCATTTGTATAATGTCCCTTGCCCATGTCAAGACTAAGCTATACTCTTCGGAGCAGTGCTACACATAGGATATTGAACTCATTACTGCCATTGTTAGAACTAAGCGATATTTGACTACTCTAAACGTACAGTATTTTACCGGGAAAGTTTTCCTCAAGAATGACATTAGTTTGCTGCATAAATGCATACCACTTTGACCAATTTCATGAACCTTGTGACCTAAAGTACTTGAAATGATACTCACTTGTAATAAAAGCTTTCCACCTCTTGTTTTCAAATCCTTTGACTTTAATCTCACAAATGCAAGTCACCTATTACATTTCCCACCTTTTAAAGATATTAAAATATTGTTAGAATAATTTTAAGTTAGTAGTACAAATATGGTAAAACCTATGATGCCATTTTAGACATTGTGTAATGGGCGCATTGTTTCACCATGGTGCATCTTTAAGCAAGTGCGCCAGAAGCAAACAGGGACCATACAACCTATTACAGGTAATGCACTGCCCCATGGCAGCTACACACTCTTACAGCCCTCGGAGCAGTGCATTAGTGACAAACAAACAGCTGTTAGAATCAGCCTCTCAGTTTTTCTCTGTGGAGGAGGCACTTTAAAGAGGAGATTGAGATCATCATGCAGGCAGGTGTACTGAGTGACTGCATCTGCAAGCAGAGGGATGTCTGGGGGTCCAGGGGACCTTGCCAGCAGTCACACTCAGAGGACACAATGACTGTTTCCCACCTTCTTGTGGTGCATAGTCTGTTCACCTCTGAATTACCTCTTTGCCTTTGGACCCATGTCCATAATATGGCACAGGTATTGAGGCAAAGTATTTCTCTTATTAGCATGGGGCCACACCCCCATGCTAATGAAGCAATGCCCCTGAAGATAGCGCCAGCACTCTATGTACAACTTTGCTATCTGTATTACAGAAGAGAATGCACAAGTGTCTAAGCCTTCTTAATACTTGAATGCCCAGGGGTGCAGAAAATAGACACACATCCTCCCCCCTCATGGCACTGTTTATAATATGGCCTCAGGAAACTATGCTTCCTCCTCCACATGGTCAATGAATGTGTAGCACCTGATAGAAGTTCTATCTATGGTATATAGAACTAGATTTGGCTGGTTTACGCCACAAAATACAACTGTAAACACATGTTAATAACTTTGCTGTTATATTTTGAGCCATACATGTCCCCATTCCCTCATGTAAGGTAATGGCAACACATAGTCTGACCACTAGGTATAAATATTTGCTAAAAGTTAGTGCATTCCATTTAGTTGTAGATTTACACACAAGAGTGACTTTACATCCACGTGTTCAAATCTACACCTGTAGATTTACCTTTGTGAATTGGACCCAGTATTTCTGGAAGTTAATTATGCATGTCTTGTCTGGCAACAAAGGCCTCCCTGAGACATTTCCAGAAAATAATAGCAGTGATGCAGTATTACTTTAACGCCTCACATCATTTTCCAGAAGTATTTGTAATGTTGTAAAGTGGGAAAAATGTCTTATAATCCAATTACCAAAAATATTTCCCATCCACAGTATTAAAGATATGTTCCAAATGAAGTTGATTGGCTGTTTGCTGTGTTCACACTTTGGAACAGATTAGATAGTGTACTCAAAGAGGTGGGCACCTAAACCATGCTGGGACATCTTTTCACAGCTGTGTAGCACTCGGTTACAATACAGAAATTACAGATGCTTCTTTATACCTGTACATGTTGTCTACTCAAAGTCAAAAACAGTTCTTTATTTGCATACCAATGTTTGTAATTTTTATTCATTCAACACCCAAAGTTCATGTTTTCTCAGTATACAAAAACAAAGATACATTTGGGCAGTCCAATAACAAGTTGTCTATTAAAGTGGGACTTTTTTTGCAAGCTACTAGTAAAAATAATTGTGCTTAGGCATTAAAAGCTAATTTAGATCTGGTTTGACAGCATTATTAGCAATACTTTTTTACTTGGATTTGCATTGGCTACGTACAGAGGAGTAAATATCTCTCTCACAACATGTTGGCTGTTTGGTGTATCATTCCACTGCCCATGGAATGCTTGCTCAGGGGCGGCTCTAGGGCAATGCGACAGGTACCACCGCACCAGGTGCTGACTTTGGGCGGGGGCACCATGTTTGCAAGTATATTATAGTTTTAAAAGGCCCTGCAGCAGTGTTCCTTGCCTCCAGCAATTATCAGGCAACAATAAAAATGTCAAGATAACTCTGGTGATTAATATTCTGCCTCGAGTGGGTTTGGAGTTTTCATCTAGTGAAAATTTTAAGGTAGCATCGGGGGTTAATCTGCCTCCTGCAATGAACATGTAACATGCAGATCACAAGGTGCATCTAACGCAAATGGGTCAATGGGTTACTGCTTTTGTCAGAGATGTCCTTTTGTTACTTACAGTTTATAAGTTAAAATCCTAATATAGAAAAGTAAGCTATTAACAGTCTTCATAGAACTGCACGCATTCCTTAAGGTATGAATTAGAACGTTATTTTTTCCTAGGTCTTTCAATTTTCAAATGCTGCAAAAAAGGTTTATTTTGATATAAATCAATTCATATCTTTAAAGAGAACCCCGAACCATGGGGTTACATTTTTTATTCTGAGTTTGTGCTCCTCCAGGCTAAGCGCTCTTAAACCATACAGCATACCAGTATGGATGACGTGTGACTCCTACATCCTTAAGTTCTCTGACTTACGTAACAATTTTTATACACTGATTTACACACTTATGACTGATTATCTCTGTGTAATGTGTGAGCGATATAAAGTGCTCTGAAACCCTACACTGAAATGAGTGGCGCTACAAATCTAAGAAATGCATCTGAGAGAGAGTGGTTATGGAGACTTGAGGGACACTGTAAAAGGGTGGCAGTGAGGGGGTCCATGGCGGAGGTGGTCATTTGGGGGCACCAACAAACACTGTAGCACAGGGCATCCCCAGAGCTAAGGCCGGCCCTGTGCTTGCTTGTGAAGCATAAGTAATTATTTACCATTTATAAAATACGCTGCTTTATTACATATTAAATGTGGTATAGCATAAATATTGTATGCATGCATCAGATGATTTTAGTGTTTTATTAAGAACTGAAAACTGAAACTCGAGGCAGTGGCTTTGCCAATGCATGTTTCATAGCTTTTAATCAATGTACAAGCTATACCAGTTCTTAATTCTTTGGTTGAGATAGATAGATAGATAGATAGATAGATAGATAGATAGATAGATAGATAGACAGACAGATAGATAGATAGATAGATAGACTCAGTCCTAACAAATTGCAAAGATCGTTCCTGTCGCCATGTTGCGTTGCTCTAAAAGTTTGCACACAGCATCCGGCTGGACTCTTGTCGCTGACATCCGATGTTACATGTTATTGTCACCGGAGCTGTGATTCACCTCACAGTCACTTGTATCTGACGAGCGCTGATTACTTTTATTTACTTCTTCTTTTTCACGCATTGCGATGGAGGCAATTCAAAAGAAATCATAGGAGCAATAATGTAATAATAAAAATATGAGGAAGCAGATAAGTGACTCGAATCACTCATCTGCTACACATGCACAAAACATGACCAGCCTACGAGTTTCCTTATTTGCACTTTTATCGTGTACTTACGGGCATGTTTGAACGAATGCGCTGTGTGCTGTTTCCCTCTTTATAGTGATCGCTAGGAATGATTTAGGTTTTAGTATTGCATGGGAAACAAGGCCACATGGTGGAAGATTTATGTAGATAACTGATTAAGGTGTTTGTTTAAAGCTAATACCTGTCTATTTGACTATATTTACATATGAAAACACATATTGTAAAAAGTACCCTTGTCGGAGCACTATCTATACAGACTTTGTGCTTGTCATCTCCAATGGGAAATTATGATTTTATCTCAATGTCCTTATTTTGTTCTTCCTCTTGTGTGTGGCGCACTAGGTAAAAAGCAGTAGAATGATCCAGTATTGTAAGCTTCTTTTGCAAGAACAAGTCGTGTAATACTATTCTGCCAGTTGTCTTGTGAACTGTGCAATAGAGTTCCAAAGTGAACTCTGCCGCACCATGTTTAGCTTAGAGGCTATGTAGAGCATCGCAGAGAAGGGCCACTGTTCGGCCTTACTCCTCTATATCAGCGGCCTTCAAACTTTTTAATGCTATGCCCCCCCCAGTGGGAAAAAATCACCGCCCCGCCCCCCAAGAATTTTTCACAATTATTTTATTAAGTTGCCAATGTTTAAATATGTCCAGGCATATTTAAACATTGCGGTTAAGTTTTGTTATATTTAAAAAAATGCAATTAAATATATGTTTGCCAAACATATTCTGGTCAGGCAGGCCTTACTAATGTGTATCAGTATCCCCAGCATCTATATTAGAAATGGGGGTGGAGTCTCCTTTCCTTTGACACAAACACCCAGCTGGGATATAAATGTCAAAAGATGTTAGTGGTGGCCCATGACAGAGTGGTTTACTGCTTCTCATGTTTTCCCTCCTTAAAACAAAGCAGTGTTATCAGCACAATACACTTTTCGTCCTATTCCTGGCACCCCGAAGATCACTTGAGGCTCCCCTAGGGAGGGGGGGGGGAGCCCCCCCCAGTTCGAAGACCCCTGCTCTAGATGGTCATGGAACTTCTAGATGACTTGCACTATTTTTATAATGTAAGGCAGGGGGTGATTTATCCCATATATCATACACAGTTTATAATTTTCAGCAATCAAAATGACAATGTAGTCACGCTTCATGTATAAGGGAGCACATTTGTGTATTTCTCACCCCTTGAATCATGACCCTTTCAGAACAACTTGATGAAATGTATTCCTTGGATTAGTAAATACACCTGAGGCCAGCTGACAGCTCAACGAGCTAAACGTTTCCCTCATACATTTGCAGGGTGAAGTGCAGAGAGTTATGGCTATCAAAAGTGCAGCAGGTGCAATGGTACCGATGTCCAGCGGTGCAAGAGGCCGCCTGTAACACCAATTATAGAAATGTTTACTTCCAAACTAAGGAACGGGGACATTTTACTTGCTTGCATTCGAACCCGAGATAACAAGTTCTAACCTCGACAAGGCCGATTAATCATTCTGTGGTCACACCCTCAGTGCGAATAATCCCCAAAACTCAGAGTAACATAACAACGCGAGTGGCATTTGAGCGACATCTAACCTACTTCACGCCAGATCCTAGGTGTCTTTCAGAAATTCTAAAAACAAAACAGATCATGAAACATTTTTTTTCCATCAGTGCAAGTGTTTATATAGATGATTATTTTTCAAACCATTCTGAAGCCCTTGTAAACATGTAATGTGCAGGTGCAGCGTAATGTGTTAAATGATACCCGGAAGGGTTACCTTTCATTCTGTTAGTGTACATTCGCGGTTACCATTGGGGATCGAAATGAGCAGTCGTGTTGTCTTCACACCTGTACAGTTGGCAAGCTGCTGCTGCCATCATGCTCGTGATAGCCCTAGGGCACATATTAACATACACAATATGGCTACATTTAATGGTTCTTATTCCCCGAAACAAGGCGCATATATGCAAACCATACAGCATATTATAAATAGGAATTATTTTATATTTGCTTTTTGTAAATGCTAAATAGTCACTGATGTGTCTTAACACATTGTATTCTGCACCGCCCCATGCCAACCCCTTGACATAGCATGACAACTGTCTTCCCAAAAAATACACGTTCCAAATGTTTAATAAATCTGTAATTTTCTTCAGTAGGTTAATCTCTTTCATATTTGCGTTCATGAAAACCGTACTACGAAATACATAGAAGACACTTTATCCACAATAATAAGAATGAACAGTTTTCCATGGGTTTAGTACTCCAGATGGCCCCTTACGGCTCTCGCTCCATCTCGCTCAGTACAAAAGGAGCATCTAGGATGGTATTATTTATTATCTATTTTATGCAGGTGCTGATGGTAGTAGCGACCAGGAGCCGACATCAGTGACCACATTTTTATTGCGACCGGTGGTTTTTCCAAACTTTCAGTGAGTGTGCCTGGAGGTCCTTGCTAGTTACCATTTTAATTCCCAGACCACTCGAAGCTCCCTGCAGACGTCGGGTAGATGCACTCTACTGTAATGAACTAAAGGGGAAGGTTGCAACGAGGAAGTGGTGTGGTTCAGGCGTCCTATTGTCCTAGCTATGGTTCTCTGTTCAATAAAGGCTGCTCTCCTGAAAAAATCATGCTTACTCAACGCTGGCAATACTCTGCAGGAGCATCCAAGTAGCACATACTCCGACCCTGACAATCTGATAGTCTCAAGGATGAGGGCCTGATCGCTCAAATCATCAACCACAACTGAAATAAAAGGAATATGCAAAGTTATCTCATTTACATGTTTTTATGTGCACCAGTTTTGATTTGATATTGGGCCACACCATGAAGCCTATAGCACTTAGGTCCACATGTGGTTCATGACAAACCATTGAGTCAAAATATACACCAAAGTATGTAAAAATGGTGTGTGTCTCGGTGTGTATTTATACAACAGTAATTAAGCAATTATTCCAATACGTTAAAGTTAAAAAAGAAATGGTAGCCTCAAAGAGATCCGCTTCATCACCTCGTCTATTAAACCATAAGTTATGTTTTTACTCTGGTGATTACACTCAACTTTTATTTTTTCTTAACAGCTCTCCCTCCGACTGCTACACTCTTCACAGCTGTTTACTGAACATAAAGGAACATCTGGAATGCAACTGGCTAATTCTAAATCTCGAATTAGCAGATTCAAATAACTGGCAATAGTGCACATGCCTGGGGACCCCCCCCTTCTTTAGTCACAGAAACTTGGCACATGCCCCTCTTCTCTGCCTGCTGTAAAGAGCCTCATGGTAAATATTGACTCCTGCTCTAGATGATTGTTGGGATTTCACCGGACACATCTTCCACTACTTTTCTCATGCATGGGGTACTTCAGTATATTCACTGTTACAGTAGGCCATTAGATTCCTCATCTTAGTTTATGTACCAAATGAATACATTCTGGAAATATATATTCACAATAGTAAAAAGAAACTGAGGTAAGGGAAGTTTTTTTTCCTTTGCCTAGAAGGAATCTACATAACATTTTAATAACTGAAAACATTACTATCCCTTTAAAATGTTCAAAATGTCTGGGTACACAATTCAGACCTAATAGGAAGTCATACCGTCCCATTATGCTTCACATCAATTTAGAGAGAGGGCTCACTTTCGGGCCTCTGTACTTCCACACATTGCTAACCCTTAGCCCACCCGAAAGTTCATTATGTATAGTATGTAAGCACCAATCCTAGCCCTTGCATCACTAGCCACATGTTGTAAGGTACAAAAAAAGGTTTTACACTTGTTAAAAAATAAAGTGCATGGATGGGATAGAAATCTATCACACCCTCGCAGCTGTACTATGACAACTGCCTCTTGGGCCTCTGCAGTATTATATGTGGATCCTGTGTCAACTTCTGTTTCTTATTGCTGTTTCAAAGTGTAGAGCATTTCCAGCTGTTATAGGACATTGGAACTACGTCTCATGACGATTCTTTTGGCTCTAATAAGATAAAGTTACTGCGTCATTGATATGCTGAATATTTATCATGATACATTAGGTACTATGATAAATCTTGTGTATGTCTAATTTTCTGTAGAATGTTATCATGCATGCTAGAGTCATATAAATGAAAGAACTGTGTGTATTTTTCATTTGTGGGAACCACAGTAGTTTTGTGATCTTTTTACTATAAATAAGCTGTTCTCCTGGAAGACAAAATACAGGCTGTGTAACTGCAAACCAGCAGTGTCTCTTGTGCTCCTTCTCGCATATCCCTATCCCTCTTCCACTATCTTTTCCATGAGTGCCAAGAACAGTCTGAGATCTGCTCAGCACTATTGGCCATTAAGGAGGCCGATAGGTTCCAATATTGTTCCCACAGCAACATTGAAACTTAACGGGTAGTGGTGGCTTGTGTCTGACATAACTACCAAGGACTGGGTGACCCTGAAATAGGGTGAGGTGTTCATGAATCCAAGAAGGACAAAAAATATATCCACTTATAGTCAGGGCCGGTGTACTGTATCACTGCAAGTGTAGTGCAACATTTAGGCACAAATAGCAGCCCTATGAAATTAGGAGAAAAAGCACAACAGAAAGGCACACAAATACCTAAATACCTAGAGTAAGGCAGCAGTCAATACTCATTATTAAAAGTGGTTTGCCAAGAGTTGTCTGATTTCTTTGAGGAAGTTGCAAAGAAACTGAATCCTCTTTGTGCTGGTTTTGGATGCTGGTGCTGTCTCTGCCGACCTGCCTCAGGTGGTCTATTTCTTTGTTCAGATTACTGCTTCCTGCCATTTCAACGGGGAGTGGGATCAAGGCTAGCTTTTATGTTGAAGTCCTGCAAGTTGGAGGTTTCTCAGTCTTTATGACTGCTGCTGCACCTGTAGGACATGATGACTGAGGATTCTGACCAACCCGCATTCATCACAGCAACAATGCCACCCACTAACACCGTCCTCCTGGGTAAAGCTGCATGCTGCATGCACTCACGCTTTTGAATTGATTAACTGCAATATTGTGCTGGGCCCATGAGCTGCATACTAGGGCAGCTGAGGTGTGGCTGCGCCCTAACATTGAATCCACAGATTTTATAAATGGAAAAAGGTAGTTTTTAAAATGTTGCCATCTCTGGGTTATGGTAACATTTAGAAGGTACTCTGTTTTCGTTCTTATGGTTTATGACCAAAAACCATGGACATCAGTATTGGACCACATTACACAGGTACCTATTATGTGTACTCTGTATATTGCTCCTTTAATAATCATATGCCAGAGATGTGTACTGTGTCCCTAGAGCATACACCATGATTATGACATTACACCCTAACACACACAGACACACCCCCACACACACACTCCCACACACTCACAACATAAGACCTGCAGTTTAATACATAGCATGTTTCTCTGCAAGTGCTTCATAACAATAGCAAATATTTCTGTCCTCTGTCCTCTATTTTAAAGATGTATTACGAAAACCCCATTGCTTATTTGTATTCATTTTTCATCTACAGTAACAGGCCTATACTTAGTGTAAAAATAAATCCAATAAAATGCTTTCCTTTTCAGTTCCTACAGTTTTGTAATAGAAATATGAACATTGTCATTTCATTTTCACTCCTTACCAATTGATCAAAAATATATTTCTTTTCATCATAATTCCAATATGTTATCTGGAGTATGCTAGTACGCCTGGTCCATATTAAGTAAACTTACAAGTGGACGCGTATAGGCTGATGAACCTTTTGGATCACACGGAGTATCCTAGCTATGTAGTAATCGATGAACCTCAATTGTCAGTGTAATTAATCAACAACCACTAAGAGAATCATTAAGCATGAGACAATATATCAACATTTCATGAATAACCACAACTCAATTATACATTTTATCTATTTCATTTCCTTATTAGTTACACCACTAAGTCATCAAGTTAGATCAAGCTTTATTCAATCAGCTCAGAATTAGTTCATTAATGACCGCCAATAACATAATCTAATCAAAACTTGAGAAAACAAATACTCGGATGCTTTAACATAAGCCAACAAGGATGAATATAACAGCATTAATAGCAGAGTTCAGCAATCAGTCCGTCAATCAATTGTCCCTGTCAAAGTTACTAAAAGGACCCTCACCTAACCCAGATTAGCATTTAGCATGTGGGACTTCATGCAAAAACAATTTGGAAAACGTGAATTTGGAAAACATCTAGCTAGTAGATAAGCTATAAAAACAGTGCAGTTGGTACCGAGAAAGAAAGGCACAAAAGTTAATCAGTCACATTTCCGTAGATACTTATCCACAAAATGGATCAGCAACAAAGTCAATCTTCATCCTCAGGTCATCAATCGATCAGCAATTCATCAGACTCTCAAGAGCATGAGCCCAATGACAGAATCTCGAATGGCATCTTCTGGCATCATCAATTCACCCCTTGCTTCTGCCCTCGCATCTTGAATCTGCCCTCGCATCTGAAGTTTTAGCCCCCTGTCATGACTTTTTGTTAGAATTTCTCAGTCCATCCCCTAATTCCTAATTGGTCAGTCAATCGGCAGATATGACTCTAACCTATGATATTAATTGTACAAATCTATGAGTTCTAATATTTCCCCATCCCCAATTAGTTGATTGGTTCACTGTAAAATGCCCTCATCATCCAGCTCATCAGGTATTGAAAAAGTCGCATCTTCTTCTCCAGTCAGTGCTTCTATTGTTCGATGCCTGGGAAAGTACATCTCGTCTACTCTTCACATAATTGTTTCAATTTGATTCCATCATCTCCTGTCCGTCGGTACATTGCAGAAAATTCTAGCTAAGCAAACTTTAACATTGGGTGGTTCAAGGTCAGTTTATCCTCTCAACTTCTCTCCAGCATCCTCTAATAATTCAGCTTCTGCATGAGGCCTGGCAAACTAGGCCACAACTCTGACTAAGTTAATTCTACAACTTAATGCAAAACATAGGTTATACATCTTAATATGACATACTACTACATTATTATTATACATTTTTCATTATTTCGCACATTTTTAGTTATTTTAATACAAGTTTGTATAAGTGGCTAACATACCCCGTGGGCACATTTTTAAACATGCACATTAATTTTTCTCTATGATTAATTTCTCTATGAACTTTTATAATCATAACATACAAGCATTTATTCATAATTTCTAATTAGCATATCTGCGGCAACAAGTGAAATGCATTCTCACTTGACAAAACTGCTACAGTTTTGTGTTTCCTATGAGAAATTTAAGCTGCACAGTAGGGCGTGAATAACAAAGGGAAATCTTTGTATGAGTTCTCAGCAAACGTAGATTTTTGCCTATGGCTAGTTGGAGATTTGCATTCACCAGGTCCATGTGTAAACCTCCCCCTCATAGTTGGATTTACAAAACGCCACAGACATTATGGCTGTATTAATTTACTTTATTGTTGGATTTCTATCATAGGCTTGTTGGTGAGCTCTGCACCCAGGCATCACCGATTTCTGCTGCTGGGTTGGATATCTCTACCACTGGGAGTGGACTGTAGAATAGAAGGGAATAGAGGAACAATGCAGACATTATGCAAACACCATATGCTTGGTAACGTTAACCTTGAAATCACATGAACACACCCAACATCCTACTCTCCGCCATCTTGCCCTTGGACTACCTCACTATGTGAAAGCTGAATTAATCACTAATGTTTTTTATTTGTTATGGGTTAATTGTTTGCATAGAAAAGTTAACATAAAGAAAATAATGTCCAATTTGGAAAAAGTGCCCACTTGAGTGACCACCATTAAACACTTAGGGCCATATGTAGCAAAGGTTTTTACCCATTCTGTGTCTATGGGAAAAAGTGTTCGTACATATGGCCCTTAATGCTTTTATTATTAAATAAAAATGCTTTTATTAATTGCATATTATTTTTAGTTGAAGTGCACTTGTAGAGAGAAATTTGTAGTAGTATGTCATAGTAATGATTATATGCTATGTATTTGCTTATTTTTCTATAGGCCGTAAGTTAGTGAGGTTTGGTCCTACTCTGCACAGCCTCATGTTAAGATGCATTGACTAATAAAATAGTGGGAAATGTGTGACCAGGGATTTGATGCTTCATTGTCTGCACTGTGCTGACCAAACAATTTGCAGATGTCTTTACTTTCTCATGAGAACTGCCTGCTAGAATGCCTTGAATTAGAAATTGCAACTTTGTAAATTTTGATGAGTGAGACAGCAATGTTCCCAGGAACCAACAATGGATGCACTGACTGGAGTATGGATTGCAACAAGAAGGTTACTTGATGAGTCTGACGATGGGAATAGAAGAGGAGCCAGTCATTGACATGTGAAAGACAGTTTAGTTATCTCTTAGATTTGGGTTTTTGTTGCTATTTGATTACCTGTAAACATACAATTTTCTGACCGACGACAGGGTGGGAAGTTCTTTAGGAAATTCTAACTTAGATCGATGGCACAGAGGAGAGATGCTCTTTTTTCTGCTTTGACTTTACCAGTAGTGGTTCTGTTTGAGGAGCTGAATAAGTTCCTAACTACTTTATGTCTAACTTTGACTTTATTGTCTAAGTTTCTAATGCTGAATGCTGATCCCTTAGATATTGTTCCTTAAATGGTTCAGATAGTTTAGAGGCCCCATGTCTGGACCATTCCCTTTCACTGCCGGTTGCTGAAGCTGACCAAACAGATGTCCAACTGATGAAGAGAGATCACAGCTTGCTGCTCCATATGAGGAGTGGTATAACAAAATGCTACTGTCTTTGCTGTAGATGTGTTCTTTGTTTCTAGATACCAAACGCGATTTTGATAGAGCCATAGTTTAGATGTTTTCCAAATTATCTTTTGACTAAAATTGTTTTGCACAAAGCCCAAACATGCTATTCTAATCTGAGGTTAGTTAGGAAGCCCTGGAAATGTTAACAAAGTGCAATTACCCAAGAATTTATGTTGTTCACTTGTTGAATCTAGAGGTACATCATTTCTATTGCACAGTTCTTCTTGCTATTAATTTGTACTGTGAATCTTGAATGCATAATTGTTAATGCTATAGTTAAACTGAGATTCTTTAGAAGATTAGGTCAACCGGTGTTATTAATGTATGTTTATTATTTTATTTTGAGATTAATTCATGTGACTTTAGCATTTTTAAAATAGGGCCAAATGGGTCATGGTGCTTGAAGATTATTGACTCTAGATGAAATGTTCGTTTATTGATGATGTTGAAAGGACTGATGTTTAAAGGTGAAGCTCTTAGTGGAATCACTCTAAACGTAGTCAAAAGGTCCATCGAACCTCTAATGCATCCTTTTATAAATTAAATTAAGGTCAGGCACGCTCACAGTTCTTGGTAGCAGAGTCGGATGGTTAGTCTCCTTGAGAGGCCGCTAGAGATGGTTGGTTAGTTCCACTAGAGTCAGATGGTTAGTCTACTGAAGATATCACCATAATTCACAGATATGCTAGAAAAGTTGGATGGTGCATCTCCTTAAGAGACCACTATGATTCCCCAGATGTAAAGGCTATAATTTACAGATTTGGTCGGCAAACAAAAGATTATGGCCCTCATTATGACATTGGCGGTAAGTGATAAAGTGGCGGAAATGCTGCCAACAGCCTGGCAGTAATTACTGCCAAATTATGACTTTGGCGGTGAGAACTCCCATAGAGAGCCAATGTACCACACCATCCGCCACAGCGTTAACAGCATGCACCACGGTGGTTGCCATCAACAGATAGCGGAAGACAAAGGACCTCATAATGAACACGACGGTCGAAACCGCCGTGTTCATGCTGGCGGTCAGAACACTGACTGCCAGCATCCCCGGATCCCCGCCGGCCGCATTAGGAACATTCCTCTGGGCCAATGCCTCTGTGTGGCTGGTGCAGCTGCACCCATCGCGCAGATCACTGCCCGAGAATCAGGCAGTGACCTGCGTGATGGGGCACTGCACAGGGGCCCCTGCACTGCCCATGCCACATGCATGAGCAGTGCAGGGGCACCCCCTCCACCAGCCTTTTCCTGGATTAGGGATCATTATCTGAGGGGCAGCACCGCTGCCCTGTCAGATAATTATTCCGACCACCACCAGGCTGCCTGATGGAGGCAGCCTGGCGGTGAGTGAGGGCTGCCAATGGCGGCCCTCAAGGTGTTCTTTATATGGCGGTGTGGCCCGCCATGCTGGCTGGCGGGTTTTCCCGCCACCGCCGGCATGGCGGGCCACACTGCCAACTTCATAATGACCACCAAAGTACTGGCCACCACATCATGACACAGGTAACTGCCAGGATTCCCAGGGCGGTGCCAATGCCACTGGTTCTGGAGGGGGATCCATGCCCCGTTATCCTTTGCTGGGGAGTGCAAGGTCACAGTCTCTCAGGTGGGCGACTTGCCCACTGGTTCTGCAGTGGGCCCCATGTCCATTTCTCTGTGCTGGGAAGTGCAAGGCTACAGTCTCTCAGGTGGGTGACTTGCCCACTGGTTCTGGAGGGGGGCTCCATGCCTATTTCTCTGTGCGGGGGAGTGCAAGGCCACAGTCTCTGAGGGGAAGGACTTGCCCACTGGTTCTGGAAGGGGGCTCCATGCCTGTTTCTCTCTGCTGGGGAGTGTAAGGCCATAGTCTCTCAGGTGGGTGGCTTTCCCACTGGTTCTGGAGGGGGATCCATGTCCATTATCCTTTGCTGGGGTGTGCAAGATCACAGTCTCTCAGGTGGGTGACTTGCCCACTGGTTCTGGAGGGGGATCCTTGTACAGCAATCCCAGGAGGGTAGCCTACATGCTCTCTGCTGGAGGTGAGGGCTGCACTGTCTCATCTGGAGGTGAGGGCTGTACTGTGTCAGCAGGTGAAGGTGCCTCCTGGGCAGCCTCTGCTGGAGGTGAGGGCTACACTGTCTCAGTGGGTGAAGGTGCAGCCTGTGTAGGAGGAATGGGCTGCACTGCCTCAGCTTGAGGTGAGGGATCCATGACTACTGGTGGTGGTTGTGGTGTCATCCTGCTAGCCTCTGCTGTAGTTGAGGGCTTATTCCTCTTCATGGCAGACGTTGAGGGCTTCCTCCCCTTCAGAGCAGGAGTCGAGGGTTTCTTCCCCTTCATGAGGTCGAGGGCTTCTTCCCCTTCATGGCAGGAGTCGAGGGCTTCGACCCATTCATGGCAGGAGGTGCGACTTCCTTCCCCTTCATGGCAGGAGGTGCAGCCTCCTTTCCCTTCATGGAAGGAGGTGCGGCCTTCTTCCCCTTCATAGCAGGAGTCGAGGGCTTCTTCCCCTTTATGGCAGTGGCTGTGGAATACTTACCCTTCCTGGCTGATGGAGTGACTCACTGTCTTGCTTCCACGACTAGGAGGTACCTCCACTGTTGGAGTGGACTGTTTGGCTGAGGTGCTGAGCTGGGTCGTTGGGACCCTGTCTTACAGACAGGACGTGGGGAGGAGGAGGGAAGAGGTCACGTTGGGCAAAGAAAAGCTTTTTAGGGATGGTGGGGTGAAAAGTGGGAGGAGGGATGGGAGTGGAGGTTGAGGGAGTGGTGGTTGGAGGAGTACGTCTGCTGGACTTGGGTGCAGGTGTATGGGGAGTGTGCTGATGTGAGATGGATGCCTGTGGGGTGTCTGAGTGCTTGCGTTTGTGACCTTTAGGAGGAGGGGGGCAGATAGGATTGGAGAGGACACAGGGGATGCATGCATAGATGTTGTGGAGGTGTCTGCTAGTGAGGTGTGTGTGCTACTTGGTGTGGTGATACTGGTGGTGGACATTGAAGCAGTGCATGCAGGTGTGAGTGTGGATGTGACTGTGATTGAGGTGGAGATGGAGATGAGGAGGATGAGGAGGAGGGGGAGACAGTGGAGGCAGTGGATGTGGTTGTGTCTGCAACTGTCTGGTGTTTGCGTGAGTGCTTGTGTGTTGAAGTGTGGTGCCTGTGTTTGTCTGTGCTACTCTTGTGTGTTGTCATGTGTGCATGCTCGTCTGTATGTGTGCATTGGGATGGGTTTGGGTTGAGGAGACTGGGACTGGGAAGTGGTAGTTGGAAGGGGGACGGTAGGGATAGTGACAATGGCTGCCATCGGAGAGGAGGCCAGAGCCTGAATTGATCTCTGTTGGGCCGCCAATCCACCATGGAGGCCCTCCAGGAATGCATTGCATTGCTGCATCTGGGATGCCAGCCCCTGGATGGCATTCACAATGGTTGACTGCCCTAGAGAGATGGATCTCAGGAGGTCAATAGCCTTCTCACTCAGGGCAGCAGGACTCACTGGGGCAGGGCCTGAGGTGCCTGGGGTGAAGGAGATGCCCACCCTCCTGGGTGTGCGGGCACGGGCAACTCACTGAGGGGCTACTGGGAGGGCCGTGCTGGTACGAGGGTGGCAGCAGTACCTGCTGCTGTGGTAGTCACAGAGGTGTCCGCCACCACCAGGGAGCTTCCATCGGAGGAGGTATCTGAGTCTGTGTTGTCACCTCCAGTCTCCGCCGTGGTGCTCCCCTCGCCCTCCATCCCACTGGTTCCCTCGGTGTCCATCGACTCTATCTCCTGGGTCCTGTGGGATGCAGCTCCTTCTGTCACCGGTGCCCCTGCTCCTCTGCCAGATGATGCTATTACACACATGGACAGGATGACAGAAGATAACGGGGGGAGAGAGAAAGAGAACACTGGGTCGAATACTGCACCAACACCACTGTTGGCCTACACAGCACCGTCACACACAGGGATCAGGATTGAGCATTATGCATTGCACTGCCATTTATTTGGCTAGATGCCACAGCAAGATGAGGGACAAACACCACCAGCTGCATGCCTCCTGGGACCAACTCAGCCCTGTCTGACATGGAATGCAACCTAGCTAGGTTACCTTGTTTTCCCTTTCAACCAGTACCCTGGAGTTAGATCACGCTGCAATGTCTGGCCTGGCATATCAAGGGGCACCCACTAACTGACACCCACCACCCGGATCCCATGCCACCTAACAAATATTGTAGTAATGCCCACTGTACTCACCCCCCTTTTGGCTGCTGTGATGCTCTCAAACGCCAATCCTACTCTGGGTAGGCCACTGCCAGTGTGTGGGCCATCAGGGGGGTCAGGTTCCGACAGGCACCCCTTCCTCATTGGGAGGCCATCCCTGCTGGGCCTCCACGGTCTTCCGTGCCCAGCGTGTCAGGTCCTCCAACCATTTCTGACAGTGGGTGCCCCACCTGCCATAGAGCCCCAGGGCCTGCACATCCTTGGCGATGGCACACCACAATCCCTTCTTTTGATGGGCGCTGACCTGCAGAGGTGATACAGATGGGAGGACACCATTACAGCTACAATCCAGCCTGTCACACATATGGCCCACCAATCCCGTTTCCTTCACCATTGGCACACACATCGCCTGGTGCACACCATGTACACCACCACATGACATCACCCCATGACACAATGCTTGCACACATATCTCCATGCATCTTTCCCACATGCATTGTGCCTAAGGTGTACTCACCTGTTGGTCTGGAGACCCATACAGCAGTCCGTACTGGGGTAGGACCCCATCCACCAATCGCTCCAACTCCTCCGAAATGAAGGCAGGGGCCCTTTCCCCAGTCACACGGGCCATGGTGGGTTCCAGACACAGGTCACAGCAGCATGCGCAGTGTAGGTGTTCTCCTATTGAAGGTCAGGAAACAAGTGAGGAATCAGATAGAAAATGACGATCACATCCGTGGCAGTGTACACCGTCACCACTGTCGCAGATCCCCATTGGCCACTGTACTCCATATAGCCCCATATTATCCAATGAGGAATTGCATAGCGGTAAAAGACCGCCTTCCGCCACGACGCCCAACATCAGCAGAGTTATCTCACTTCCACGTGACCCTACACACAGGACAGGTGGTCGCCATGTCATGGTGATGGACGACCATCAGATTAACCTTTACTGCGTCACTGCCTAGATTTGCACATACCTGTCATTCCCACTGTCCCATCACATAAATGCAACATGTACACTGAGGTTGTGGTTCCATTTTTCAAATTGTGATAGCCTTCTCACTCTTGTGTCCCTTAGATACCTACCGCTGGAGATGAATGGAAGGAGAAGACGAACACCCGTGTGCAGACCCCTTGTGGACTTGGCTACACTGGAAGACTGGCACATAATACTCCCCTATAGACTGGACAGGGCCACACTCACAGAGCTGTGTGCCCAATTGGAGCCTGACCTGATATCAGCTATTGGTCTATACACACTGGGATCCTCCGTCTTGTGCAAGTGCTATCAGTGCTCCATTTCCTGGCATCTGGCTCTTTCCAAGTGACAGTGGGCTTGGCAGCAGGAATGTCACAGTAAATGTTTTCTGTTGTTCTGACAAAGGTCTTGTCTGCCCTGGTGAAACACATGTGCAGCTACATTGCTTTCCCCAGGTGGAAGATTTGGCCACTGTAAAGGCAGGATTCCATGCAATGGGCCATATCACCAATATAATTTGTGCGATTGACGGGACACATATTGCGTTAGTCCTCCCCCCTCCAGAATGAACAGGTGTTCAGGAATCATAAGAGTTTCCACTCACTGAATGTGCAAATGGTTTGCCTGTCGGACCAGTACATCTCCCATATCACTGCAAGTTTCCTGGGTCGGTGCATGACGCCTTCGTCCTGAGGAATAGCAGCATCCCAAATGTGATAGCTCAACTACAGAGGCACATGGTGTGGCCAATAGGTGAGCAAGATCCCCCACCCAATACTTGCAGGTGACTCTGGATACCCAAACTATCGTGGCTGCTCACCCCTGTGAGGAATGCAAGGACAGGGGCTGAGGACCGTTGTAATGAGGCACATGGGCGAACCAGAAGAATAATCAAGGGGACCTTTGGCCTCCTGAAGGCAAGGTTCAGGTGCCTCCATCTGACAGGTGGATCCCTGTGCTACTCACCCAGAAAGGTCTGCCAGATAGTAGTGGCATGCTGCATGTTGCACAACCTGGCCCTCAGATGACATGCGCCTTTTCTGAAGGAGGAGGGGACTGGAGATGACCCTGCGGCAGCAGGGGACCCTTAGGACAGTGAGCATGAGGAGGCAGAGGATGAGGATGAGGACAACAGAACATCAGTTATACGACAATACTTATAATGACAAACAGGTGAGACAGTGGAACTGAACATTACTCTGACTATTGATTTATCTGTGTGCCTGTGGCATGATGGCATTCACTTCCTTTGCATCTCAACTTACTGTCACCTATGGCTTCTCATTTTCCAGATGTTGGAGATATGACAACATTGTCCTGATGTGATCACTACAGACAGTTCCAGGTCATTATTTGTATGCTATGTATGCAGTGTTCAGATCATTTGCACTCAATGTGACTGTTCCCACAAATGCACATTTAAAAAACAGAAAACAGTGTTACTCAAATTTTGTTCAAGGGTTTTTATTGTAGTGCTATAAAATTGAGGGTAAAGTGCAATGGATTATAGTGATGGTGGAGAAAAGTCCAGTCTGTTTGTAGCACCGGTCCAGTGTCCAAGGGTCCAGAAAAAGGGGAGCAAAACAGTTCAAAGTGGACAAGGTGACAGGGTGTGACACAAGGGGGACAATCAGGAGATTCTCATTTCCTGGCAGTAGTCTTGGTCTTGGCAAGTGTCTCTGGCTTCTGTCTGGTTCGCAGAGAACATTTGCAGGTAGGTTCACCTTATGCAGGGGGAGGGGTGCTGGTGGCCTGTGGGTCCTGTGGCAGAGCCTCCTGTCCACTAGCTGCAGAGGATGTGGTGGGCTGGACAACAGATTGGCTAGTGGTAGTGGCCCGATGCTGTGCAGTCCATTCTCTCATGATGTTGGCCATATCTGCTAGAACCCCTGCTATGGAGATTAAGGTGGTGTTGAGGGCCTGCAAGTCCTCCCTGATTTCCTGATGGTGTTCCTCCTGCAGCCGCTTGTTCTCCTGCATGTTGTTCAGGATCTGGCCCATCATGTCCTGGGATTGTTGGTCAGCACCCAGAATATTAGTGAGTGCATCCTGGAGAGTTGCTTCCCTGGGCCTGTCCTCCATCTGGTTCATGGTGGTCCTCCCAGTGTCTCTGTTGCCCTTTGCCCCTGTCTCCTGAACGGTGTGCCCACTGCCACTGACCCCAGGTCCCTGATTGTCTTGGGTATGAGGTGTGGACTGGGGTCTCTGTACAGGTGGGCAAACTGCTGATTGATGTGTCCAGGGGAAGAGGTGTGAGTACACTGGGTGGTTGTTGTGGTGTTGGTAACTGATGGGGGAGGCTCTGTGGTGGACTGTGAGCGGGCTGGAGTGACCGACTGTCCAGTGGTCCCTGATGGGCCAGGTTGTTGATCCAGATCCTGGAGTCCAGAGTTACTGTCATTACTGGGGGCATCTTCTGTTGAGATACTGGATAGCCGTGGCACGTCCGCTCCACTGAGATTGGCTGGGGCACCTGTGGGGATGTAAGTCATGTATTATGCTTCATGCCTGTGACATGTTGTACATTGCTATCTTCGCCTCGATGGTTGCTCCTGCCCTGCCACCTTTGATTGTGTATGGTGATATATTGTGGGGTTGTTATTTCTCCTATGCTGTGCATACTTTGGTGATGGGTGTCCATGAAGGGCTGGGAGGGCTGTCCATACATTGGTATGGCATGCAGGGCTGGGCATTGGAGTTAGTCATATGTGTAGGTGCAGTGTGTGGGATGGAGAGATGGGAGTGAGGGTAAAGGGATGTGATGGCAGGCAGGTATCGGGGTGATAAGTGGTAAATGTTGACTTACCAGTGTCCAGTCCTCCAGCTACTCCAGCGAGTCCCTCAGGATTCAGTAATGCCAAGACTTGCTCCTCCCACGCTGTGAACCAGTTCTTTGTATGGCAAGCTGGTGCCTTGCTGCCATGGAATGCACCTTCCCCCGTAGGTCGTTCCACCTCTTCCTGATGTCATCCCTTGTTCTTGGATGCTGTCCCACAGCGTTCACCCTGTCCACGATTCTCCACCATAGCTCCATCTTCCTTGCAATGGATATCTGCTGTACATGTGCTCCAATCAACTGTGGCTCTACCCTGACCGTTTCCTCCACCATGACCCGCAACTCTCATCTGTGAAATGGGGGTGCCTTTGTGGGGCCATGGGTGTTGTGTGATGTGTGTAAGTGTGTGGGTCTTGAGTGGTGTGATTGGGTGTGCGTAGTGGAGTGCATGAGGTATGTATGGGTGTGTGTGTATTTGTCTCAGTGGTTCTGATCTCTGTTTGGTGGCAATGATTTGTATTCGTAAAGGGTTGTAGGTAATATGGGGTGTGTTTTATAGTGGTGTCAGTGTGTGTATGTGGTGTGTGGGTGTCAGGTGTGTATTGTTTCAATTGGCCAATGTTGTGTAGTTCAGTATTTGGGTGTCCATTCTGAGTGCATCGGTGTCTACCGCCAATGGTTTACCGCCATTGAATGTCCACCATAGTGATTTATAGGTCATGATGTGGTGAGCATTGTTCTGTTGGCGTAAAAGTACAGGTCTTGGGACTGACAGTTTACCACTGACTTTTGGGCTGGCGGATTTATGTATGGTTGTATTCTGTCAGTTTGGTATGTGTTTGTCATAATATGACGAACGGATATTCACCACCGTGGCTGTATGTTGGCAGCCATCAGAGTGGCAGTAAGCGGTTTTTACAGCCAATGTCATGATGAGGGCCTATGTCTCCCTAAGAACCTACCATGACTTTCCCAGAACCTTGGAGTTTGCCAATGCTTGTTTGAAGATGCTCTCAACGTTTCCAGTGACAGCATGAATGAAATGGGTTTTGCGCTTGCACAGCTTAAGCAAATCGCAGGTGGACTGTGATGTTTGAGAGTGTTTAGAGAATTTGCGCACTCCAGTTGAAGTTGTTTAGAGAGTTTGCCCACTTCAAAGTGTGAGAGTAGGGAAGTCATCAAACTTCACATGTGTGTGGTGCTTTGTGCTCAACAATTGCCCAAGGGGTTGTTGGTACACAGACCCTGTGTGGTGTAAGACTCCGGAGTATTGAATAAGTGTATGAGACTCTTGGTTTATGTTGTAATTTGTCTGTTTAATGGGTCAATTGGGAGTGGTCGACAAACTCAAGAGTGCGTGTTAAAGTGACTGATAGTTTTATCAACCAAGATTTGGTGAATCCTATGTGAACCAGGAGGATCTAGTGATCAGTTGAGAGTAAAAGTTGCTGGTCGAATTTTGCTTGTGAGTCAGAGAAACTGAGATAGAAGGAGTATCTGTCAGAGCAAAAAGCCAGTAAGGTTTCTGAAGCGATGGTGTTCCTTGCCTGCAGTAAACAGACAAGTTGGGTGTTGATTTTATTTAGTGCTCACAATATTTCCATTTAGTTTTGCGCAGATCTTAGTTTAGGAAGGCAAGCCAAAAGGCTTTGTCAGCCGCTCTACGTGAGTGGACATCATTGGAGCCTCACTGGGATGGGTCAGTTAGAGTGAAAAGTCGCAAACGGATTGGTGGACAACCGTGAAGTGTAGTTGGTTGAGAAGGTAGATGAAAAGGATTTTGGGATTGAAATTCACTTCCTGATTTGATTGAAAGTAGCATAAATTACAGAAATTACATTTTTCAAAGCTTTAAAGAGTGCCCTAAGGGGAGATATGTTTATTCCAACCAGAATAGGAGAAATTCCACTGCCAGAAGGTAAACCCACCTCTATTGTATTTGAAGAACAAGGTGCTGCACCATGTCTTTGGCTGTAGCAGTGGTGCAAAGAAACAGATACAGATGGGATCTTAGCATTACCTGCCCATGGAACATTTAGGTGGTCATTATGATCATGGTGGTGTGGCCCGCCATGCCGGCGGTGGTGAGAAAACCCACCAGCCGGCATGGCGGGCCACACGCCACATAATGAACACTATGAGGGCCGCCGCACTCACCGCCAGGCAGCCTGGCGGCGGTCGGAATCATTATAGAAAGGCTGGTGAAGGGGATGCACCGGGGCACCCCTGGAGGCCCCTGCACTGCCCATGCACTTGGCATGGGCAGTGCAGGGGCCCCTGTGCAGTGCCCCGCCGCAGAGAGGCATTAGCGGCGGCTCCCTGTGGAGCCGACGTCAATGTCCCGGCCAGGCATTCCTGTGGGCCAGTGGGCGGAAACAATGTTCATTATATGGCCGGCGGGGATCCGTGGATGCTGGCGGTCAGTAGTTTGACCGCCAGCATGAACACGGCGGTTTTGACCACTGTATTCATTATGAGGGCCTAAATTTGAGGAATTTAACAAGTTTGATGAGAGTACTGTATGATTTGAAACCTCCTCAGAGAAGTGCACAGTTTGAAGCATTAGTTATTTGAGAATTAGTGGCTAGACAGCAACAGCAACTGAAATTTTAGAGAAGAATGAGAAAAGCTTAGAAAACTTTAACAGAGGCTAGTGGGATAGTGAGCAGAAATTCTGGACTTTACAGGGAATTAAGTTGTTTCCTGCAATTACACAAGAGAATGGGAACAAAGCTGAAAAGAGTACTAAGAAGAGGGATTCCTTTCCTTCGGATGCCAAAGAGCATAAATCCACAGAGTCTAGGAAGTCTTTAACTTACTCTGAAGAGTCAGATGATGATGAGTTTATTTTGCAGTTACTGAGAAATCGTCCCCCACCATATGCAGCACATGAAAGAGGTTCAAGTACTAGTGTGGACCCTATAGCTCCGATACCAATTGAATCTACACAGATCCAGATAAAGGTTAGACATAATGTTCCAGCTGCCTCTGCGATTCTAAGGCATATGCCGTAGATTGATATACACAGAATTTATCCAGAGGTACTTATTATAGATATTGCAGCAAACTGCCCACATGAGACAGGTCTATCAGAAACCAGTGTTTATCCAGTTAAAGCCTACCCCAAATTTGATGTCCCCGATACAGACACTAAGATCCCGAGATACAACCCAATAACAGGATCACAGACAGAGATGTCAGCCTTGACAAGTCAGAAAACAGGAATAATGTATCCTAGAGATCCAAATGTCCAACCAAGTCCAGATGCAGTGTTACAATTCGTCCCTTCATACCATTGTTTGCTAAAGGAAATAATAAGAATAGTGAACAGAAAATCCTGAATCCCAGGGTAGAGAGGGAGATATTCACTGAGAACGCAAGAATGATGACTTCCATGAGACCAACATTTGATGGAACAGGTCCGTTCACTGATTTGAGCTATCCTAGAATCCCACCAAATGATTTGAGAAGACAGGAATTAGGTCCTAACCCAGTTTTCAATGACACCAGAGACCCCAAGTTTAACATTACAGCAAGTGCCCACTGTGAGCCAAACCCCCATTTCATTACAAGGTTTGACAGCTCAGCAGTTAACTGAATGGTTGGAGAAGTTAAGTAGCACCCAAGGATATTCCAGCGGAGGAAGTGCACTGAATTTAACCAGGTTTAGACTAGAGGAAGAAGACCTAATTGAGGGAACAATGGGGTTGGATCGAATTGACTCATTCGGGTTACGTTATTTGTGCATACTGATTACCAACAAAGCAGGAACAGTACATCAGAAATTAGTAGAACTGGCAGAAAAGTATGACTTAGAAATTGAGAAAATCAAACATTTAAAAAAGAGTTACAGATTAGAGTTTGACTCAAAAGACTTTGAGAACAGGAGAGTAGCGGAATAAAAATTCACATTAGGTAATTAGTACAGAGCATTCAAACATGGAGAGCATTAGATAACTGGGAAGGAAGATGGGTGAAGAAAAGAGACAAGAAGAAAAGGGATTCTGCGAATCTTACTGCAAATGTGCAGCTGGTTGATGATCCAGTGAAAATCTTACCAATTAGAGAGATTCCTGGACAAATGATTATCTCAGGTTGAGAGAAAAAACTAGTGGAATGGTATAAGCAAACAGATAGGATTGTGAAACTCGCACAATGCCTTTAGGAGGCTTCTTTCCTCTTAGAAATAATAGTTCCAACAGACTTGTAGGTCAAGTGCAAGAGAAATGTAGCTTGGCTGACAAAGGAACCTCAGAGAGATCCAGCAACAGGTGCACCATCACCGCACGTAATGAAATATTACTGTAAGATGAATTTTTTGAAAATGAAAATTTCGCCCCATAATATCGATTGGCAGAGAATAGACTGGACAGCTCATGAAAGGAAAGAGTCAATACATGGGTGCTATGAGAGATTGCTGCAGGCATTTAAACATTATAGTGGGACAGAAACCATTGAGCTGAAAGACATGATTCATCTTGTGTTCAGATTTGTTGAATGATTGAGAACCTAAATTAGCCAGATGATTAAGAGTCATTTGATTTGTTGGCAAGTAAAGCCAATTGATGAAGTATTGCAGTATGCAAAGTACTGTAGTGATTAGATCGTGTTGAAACAAAGAAAGTTGAAAGAAAAGGCAATGGTGATGCAGATTGAAGCAGCACAAACAGGAATGCAAGTAAGTTTTCCACAGCAGAAGCAGGGAACCATGTGGTTACAGAACCAGGCAAAAGGTAGAAGTCGTGGTGGAACTGGAAATGTGAACCGTGGTCCTGATTTGAATACTGTGGTTGTTCAGAATGACGTGCAAGGGATGAAAAGAATGTTACCATGTCACGCTTGCAGAGGCTTCGGACATTGGAAATTGGAGTGTCCGATGTTAGTACATGAAGGTGTTGTTCAGCAGACAAACAATATAATTTCTTTCCCAAATATGAGAGGACCGAGTGTGAGAGGTCAGAATCCAAATATACAAAGTAATGTGAAACAGGTGCAATGTTTTCAGCCTAAGACAATTGCAAATACCACGTTTGCAGATGCCCCAGTCGCAGCAAATGCAACCCCAAGTTCAAATGGTACTTGGGCAGCAAATTCAAATACCTCAAGCCCCAGTGGAGCAGTAGCAGGTGATGCTTCCTCAGCAGGTCACAGGTCAAAGGCTTAACCAAAGTAATAACCCAATACACCAATACCCATTATACAGTGAGGATGGAATAAACGATGATTGGGTGAGTGAGAGTTCGGATAAAGAAGAATGCATGTTAGCAGCTTCATTAGGAGTAGATCAGAAAGGTCCATAGGTGAAGGGAAAAGTGATGGGTCACAAAGTTTCATTTGTAGTTGACACAGGAGCTACACACTCTACAGTGAGAACCAAAGAAGTTCCAAACCTGCCCCTTTCAGGGAAAACAGTACAGATTGTAGGAGTTGCAAATTAATATTTGACAAACCCAATTAGAGAACCAGTTTAGGTCAAAACTGGCAATTTTAAAGGATTACACAAATTTGTTGTTTGTGACTCGAGTCCGGTGTCCTTACTAGGAAGGGTCTTGCTATGCAGAGGGAGACGTTCAATTACTTGCTCAAATGATGGAATTGTCATTCAGACAAACAGTGATGATGAAGATGACTTGTCCACAGGAACACATTGTGACAGTGAATGAGGAGTACCCTTTGATCAGTTTCTTTCCAGTTTTCACAATGTGAGATCTTCCTTCTAACTTACAGGTAACAGTTAAAATGAAAGTGTGGGATTTTACAGGAAAAGACATCGGTCTAATTAAAGGAGTTGAGCAAGTTAAGGTTTCAGACAAGCCAAACACAATTTTTCCCAGAGTACCCAATACCACATGACACAGGATACAATTGAAGGGATTTTCACCTACTATTGCAGAAATTGTAAACCAAGGCGTTTTAAAAGAAGTATTGAGCACCCCATGTAACTCACCTATAATGAAATTGTGAAAGCCATGTGGGAAAATTTGAATTGTTCAGGATTTGAGGAAAGTAAATGACATTGTGAGTTGTACCATGGTGCCAAATCCAGCAGTAACATTGTTTCAGATTCCATGCGATTCTGAAAGGTTCACCATAGTGGACCTGTCGCAAGCATTCTTCTCTATACCTCTGCATGAGGATAGTCAATTTCTCTTCTGTTTCAAATTTTTGGATCAAGTCTATTGTTTGTGAAGAGTTCCTCAAGGGTTTTCAGAGTCACCGTCTATTTTCAAGCAGATCCTGAAAAGGAACCTGGAGTAATTGAAAATGCCTTTCCAATCGATGTTATTCCAGTACATTGATGATTTTTTAGTCACATCAAAGACAAGGGGAAGCATGCAAGTACGATACTATTGCTTTGTTGAATCATTTGGGAAGGAATGGACATAAAGGGCATCATTATGAGTCTGGCAGTCTTCAGACTGCCGTGGTTTGACCGCCACACTATGACCGCGGCGGAGCACCCACGGTCTGACCGCTGACATCACCAGACTTCTGCCAGCTTGCCGCCCGGCAGTCCCGGGGGTGGTAACCTGCCAGGGCAGCACTGCCCCGGGGATTACGAGTCCCCATCCGCCAGCCTGCACTGCCACGGAAAGGCTGGTGGAATGGGGGCATCAGGGTGCCCCTGGGGCCCCTGCACTGCCCATGCACAGCCCCGTCGTGCATTCCACTGCCCGCTTACGAGCCAGCTGCAATGTTATGGCCCTGTTTCCCGCCAGCCCAGTGGGAAACTCAAAATAGAGCTGGCGGGGTTTAGCCCAGAATGGCGGTCTAGTGGCGTTATGAGTTTTTTGGGTGGCCTCTGCCGCCCGCCAAACTCATAATGAGGCCCAAAGTGTCTCCAGCAAAATTACAGTACTGTCAGAAAGAAGTAAAGTATTTGGGTACCAAACTGAGAGGAGAACAAAGAAAATCCCCAGAGAAAGGATCACAGCCATATTGCAGATGAATCTCACAGCGCCACAGAGAGCTGTCAGGATGTTTTTGGGAATGGTGAGCTATTGTCGTTAGTGGATTCCCAACTTTTCAATCATTTCAAAGCCATTGCAGAAGCTGTCTCACAAAGAAGTTACTGATTCCTTAATGTTAGACCAAGCCTGTATGAAAGCCTTTACTGAACTGAGAGTCTGTGCAAAGCCCCAGCTTTTGGTATGCCTGACTACACAAAACCCTTCATGTTGTTTGTCATGAGTGTGATGCATGTTCTTTGCCTGTTCTGACTCAAGTCCATGGTGGTGTAAACCGCTCACTAGAAGTTTTTCACCTACTTTGGACCCAGTTGCAGAAGCTTTACCTGGCTGTTTTTGTACATTATCCGCAGTTGAATTGAGCCTCACTCAGAGTGAGAGCATTGTGATGGGACATCCTGTTATGGTCCCTCACTCCATTGAAGTTTTACTTACCAGAACCAAGACCCAGGATTTGACTAATGCTAGACTGACACAATACGAAACCATTATTCTTGGGTTGCCCAATGTATTGCGGAAAAGGTGTACAGTGCTTAACCCTGCAACTTTTCTCCCAAAAGAGAATATTGAGGTTGAAAAATTAGAAGAAGTTGAACATGAATGTCTGGAGGTTACTGATTTGTGCACAAAACCTAGACCTGATATCCGAGAAACTTGATTGGAAGAAAATAACCAAATTATTTTTGTTGATGGTTCCTGTTTGAGAGATAACATGAGAACAATGAGAGCAGGACATGCTGTGTGCACAATTTCTGGTATCCTCAAAGCTTCCTGGCTTTGAGGAGTGTATTCTGCACAAGTGGCTGAATTGGTAGCCCTTACGAAAGCATGCCATGTCTCTGCACATCTTAAAGTTACCACATATACAGGTAGCCAGTATGGATTTGGAATAGTCCACAATTTTGGCCAGCTATGGTCACAGAAAGGTTTCCTGACCTCTTCGTGTTCACCAGTTAGAAATGGTGACAGAATTCATGAATTGTTACAAGCTTTACAAATGCCTGAAAAGATTGCTGTGATGAAATGCAGTGCACATCCGAAGTCACAAACTTTTGTGTCAATGCGAAATGGATATGCGGATCAAGTCGCAAGGTTTTGGGCGTTGAACTGTATATTGTTCAAAGACAAATGGGAATTGTTACCTGAGGAAAAAATAGGTGCCAGTTATATTCTAAACGTGATTGACACTTGGGAAGAATTGAAAGCGATCCAGGATAATGTTGACAAGAATGAAAAGAAAACTTGGCTAAAATTGAAATGTGTTCAGTATGAAGACGATGTCTAGTTGTCCAGGGAGGGAAAAGTGGTTTTACCAAACAATTTGTTGACTCAGATGGCTAGATATTATCATGGTCAAGCACATGTTGGAAGGGATGCCATTATTCAAAAATGTAAACAGTTTTGTTTCAATCCAAAGTTTAGACAGGTTGCCTAAGCAATTTGCCATTGTTGCATCATCTGTCAGCAGATGAAAGTGATAAAAGGGACTATGGTAAATATGAGCCACATTGGAAATGCCCGAGGTCCTTTTAGCAGAATGCAGATGGATTTCATTGAGATGCCTGTGTGTGGAGGATTGAGATATGTGTTGGTGATTGTTTTTATCTTTAGTCTTTGGATTGAAGCTTACCCCACACAGAGAAATAACAGCCTCACAGTAGCAAAGTTATTGCTTAGAGAACTGAACCTCGTTTTGATTTTCCTGTCTCTTTAGAATCAGATAGAGGAAGTCAAATCAACATTGAAGTAATTAAATTACTATGTTCATCCTTAAACAATGAGCAGAAGTTGCATTGTAGTTACCTCCCTGAAGCCTCAGGACTTTTTGAGCAAATGAATGGTACTTTGAAGTCATGAATTGCAAAGATGTGTACATCCACAAATCTGAAATGGCCAGACGCACTGACATTAGTTTTGATGAGTATGAGAAACACACCCGACAGGAAAACTGGACTGTCACCAAATGAAATTCTCATGGACAGAGCAATGAGATTGCCAGCGGTTTCTGCAAATGCGCTTGTGAAAATAACAGATGATATGGTGTTGGATTACTGCAAAGGTCTGGCTGGTACGGTTCGATCTTTCTCTCATCAGGTGGAAACCACCACACAGCAACTGACTCAAGATCAAAGTGACAATCTGAGCGATTGGGTTGTGATCAGAAAAAATGTGAGGAAGACTGCTTGGAGCCCAGGTGGAAAGGGCCGTACCAAATAGTACTGGTTACTACTACAGCTGTGAAGTACGCTGGAGTTCCGAACTGGATTCATGCCAGCCATACTCAGAAAGTACCCTGTCCTTTGGACAATGAAGAAGAGTTTTTGAGAGTACCAACAACTTCAGGACAAACCCCAGAAACAGAGAAGGTAACCGGGGAATCAGAGACTGCACCTGAGCAGACCACAAACAGTGCAAATGAAGTGGGATATATACAGGAGGGTGACAGTTAAACAACTTCAACTAAGGTAGCAGGAGAGTCTAGCTCTCCCAGAAGCAGATGGTCTTGAAAGACAAACAGAGCAAACTAGAGACCCCGGGGGGAAGGAGCTGAGGCGGATCAAAGCCAGAATTATCTGACTCCTCCTGAACCAGTTGCAGGTACATCGAGAGAAAATCCTGCAGAACAAAGAAAAGTTACAAGTCCAACACTGAAAAGAGCATTGACAAAAGAACCACTGAAAGGAGATAAGTGGTCAAAATCCCAAGCCAAAAGGAAGGAAGCAATTACTGTGACACAATTGAAGAAGAAATAGACACAACAAGAAGAGAAGATGGGTGTATGCACTGACGAGTGAATGCCAGAGTGAATTTTTGTCTTTTTGTTTTGATCGAGAAATTCCAGATCAATACTTTGGCACGTGATGAAGAACAATGAACTGAACTTTGTGAAATTGTGAAACTGAGAAAAGTGCAAAAGAGACAATTGAAAGTAACCTGAAGAGACTTTTTAAATAACTTGATTTGCCAATCTGCTAAACTGATGTTTGACAAATTGCTGATTCTGACAAGCTACCTATTTTGACAAGGCCCTGGAATAAAGACTGAAAGCTGTAAATAACTGCCAAAGAAGATTGAAGATTTGTGTTTTGCTTTTTGCTGCATAGTTATAATTTTTTCTTTTCTACTTTCTGATTATTTACAGATCATGAGTAACCACAACCAACAGGTTAGGAAGAATAGGTACTGCAAATATATAGGTATTGGTTTGGCAATTGTGTGCATGATATTGTGTTTGATGTTGATTGTGAGTTTGAATCTTCTTGACGAGATTTTAGCCAACCATACCTCTGCTTTAGAGACAACTACGACACTCACAGAATTAGACAGGTTTAGAATAGATGAGAACTATTTACACGCAGACAACTACCAAGGACAACTTTTTTCTGTTTTCTATTGCTTACTGCGTGAGTATGTTGCAATGATGAATACAAGAGAATGTTATGTCTGTACGCAGATTACGTCATCAGTGGAGGAAGGAATTACTTACCATAGTTTGCCCCTTACCTATGGATTAAGTTGTAGTCTTTTAATAACAAGGGGCCAGATGTATGAAACTTTTTTGCATTCGCAAACGGTGCGAATCGCAAAAATCGGCTGTTTGCAAGTGCAAAAAAGTGGTCTGCGATGCATGAAAGGCATTCGCAGACCAAAAATAAGAGCTCGCAAAAATTGCGATTTTTTGCGTTGCGACCTGGTTTTGCGAGTCGCATTTTGCGATTCGGTATTTCCAGTAGGAAATTGTGAGACGCAAATTGCGAGTCGCAAAATCCAAGTCGCAAAGAGATGCACCAAAAAATCGCAAATTGCGATTTTTCGCAGAATGGCATTTTGCACATGCAAAATACCACTAACTGAAACCAGGTGGTAACCTGGTGCAACCTATATAAGGAGGCCCAGAATGCCTCAGACTAATTTCCACAATAGCTGCACTCTACGTCATGGCGAGGAGGATGAGGATCTTGGCAGGTTTGAGGAGAGGGAGGAGGAGACAGGAGCACAGATTCAGAGTGTGCATTACCCTTTTTAACCTGACAGAGGAGGAAATATATGAGAGGGATAGGTTGAACTCAGCCATGCTACTTCTTCTAATAGCTGAGCTATAACCCATACTGCAGCGCAGAACACTGAGGACTCACAGCATACCCATCCATGTGCAGGTATTATGCTCCCTCCACCTACTCGCCTCAGGGAGCTATCAAGGGGTCATAGCAGCAGCTGGAGGGGTCTCACAGAGTACCCTCTCCAGATTTTTCAATGCATTTATCAACACCATGCTGAGCAAACTACACCACTACATCAGATTCCCCCACACCCCACAGGAAATACAGCAGACAAAAATTTAATTTTACCATATAGCACAGTTCCCCCATGTCCTAGGTACCATGGATGGGACACATGTGGCAATCTGTCCACCATCTGCCACAGAGTATGTGTACAGCAACAGGAAATATCAACATTCAATGAATATACAGGTGATATGCAATGCCTCCTACATCATTACTGATCTCGTGGCCAGGTACCCAGGGAGCACATATGATTCGTACATCTTTCGCCACAGCGGGATTCACACAAGACTGCTAGCTGGGGAGTTTGGTGAAGGATATCTACTGGTATTGTCCCTCTATACAATGGCGCATTGATGGTGTGCTGATGTCAGATGCCCCACTTCTTATCATACCCTCTATCTCTTCCAGGAGACAGTGCTTACGCAGTGCGCACCTACATGATGACGCCCTACCTCAATCCTGCAACACCTGCTGAACGGAGATAGAATGCAGCACACAGGGCAACCCGCAATGTGATGGAGTGCACCTTTGGACTGCTGAAGAGTCGCTTCCGGTGCCTCCACAAAATTGGAGGGGCACTACAGTACAGTCCAGATACCACATGTAGAATAGTGGCTACTTGTGCTAACTTGCACAATATAGCTACCACCAGGGGCATACCCTTAGAAATATGTGATACTGAATCTGATGAGGATGATGATCCCATACCACCCCTACATCCAGCACACAGGACCAGTGCAGCAGAGGGAAGTCAAAGGCGTGCCGACATCACACACAACCATTTCAAACGTGAGTATAAATGACACAAATCCTCTGACAACTGTACCTGTAGTGAAATAAATGTATTACCTTAAGTCAGGTAATGTTTGTGTGAGGAATAACAAAAAAAGGATAAGTGATAAACTCAAAACAATGAAGGACCTGAGTAATGCACTATTACTTCATAGTGAAAACATAAGTCCACTGGCAGCTAAAGTCATTTTTTGCGGCCACACACACCACACGGGTGCCCAGTTACCTCACTGGCACCTCTATTGTCCGCCTCAGTGGCAGTGCTGTTCCTGGCACTGTGCCGTCTGGTGTCTAATGCTGGTACAGCTACACTGCGGAGGCTGGAACTGTCCTATGTGTCCCCCAGTGCAAGCTCACTCGGAGTGGCTGACCTCGGTCCCATTATGTGTTTGATCAGATTGGTGATCTACACCAGTCCGTTCACAACATCCCTGCTGTTGTGTGCTGCCTCCACTTGTGCAGCCACTGCGCGACGGGCAATCAATGCAGTTGAATTTGCCACCCTGTTAGAAGAACAACAGAAGCTGCCAAACATGTTCCTAAATCTGCGCTCCTGTCAGCGCTGGCTCACACTCTCATGGTGCAGCTCCTGTCAGAGTTCACGGACAGCACTTGTGAGGTCTCTGGTGTCCTGTGATGCCTGAACTTGTCCTTCACGCAGCTGTTCTATGTTGGCATTGAGGGACTCCAGTTGGCGATGCAGGCCCACCATGTTGCTGTTATGTTTGCGCAAATTCTTTTGTAATCCCACGATCCTCTTGTTTTGTAGGTGCTGCTGCTGCAACATAGCAGCTTCCAGCCCACCAAATAAGGAGGGACCCTCACCTGCCTCATGCTGCTGTGCCCCGGAATTTGTTGCCATCCTGTGGGGTGCTGTGGTCTGCTGACACCTGACCTACTGCATCTGGCTGCGCCTGCCTGTTGCTGATGGGGAAATTGGCCCTTCCTGATGCTCATCTGAGTCGTTGCTGAGCTCTGGAAGTGGCAGTTCCCTGGGCCTGCGTCGTAGAGTCGCAATGTTGAGAGACCAACTGGTGTTTGAATCAGAGGCTGGATGGGTGTCAGTCTCGCCTACCCATGATGATGTTGTGACTACTGGGCCTGGCCTACCTGCAACAACAATATGCAGCATGTCAGTTATGTTTGTTTAATTTACGGTCAGACAATGGTAATAAAGGTACAGGTACTTCTCTACACTGTGCTGTGTGTGTTGTGTTCCTCTGGGTGTCACTCTACTTAAATACATCGTATGTGCTACTTTCAGCTCTGGGTTGTGGACTGCCACTCCCATAATGCATTGTTGTGCTGCTTCTAAGATGTGGACTGGACTACTTCACATTACTTGCTAATTCCTATGGGGCTTTTGTGCATACACATATGGGGTTACAAATCAATATTGGCTGGTACTTGGTGTGCCTGAGGTGTCAATCTCTGTGACCCCTGTCACAGCTTCAGGGAGGAGTGTGGACTCGACTAGGTCCTCTAATGGGGTGGATGGTGCATCTGTGGGTGGACCGCCTCCTGTGCCCCTGGCCTCCTGCAGTCTCCTTGCCACCCTCTCCTTCGCATGGGACCGCAGGTCATACCACCTCTTCTTGATTTCTTCTACGGAGCACTGTGCCACTCCAATTGTGCAGATTTTTGATTGGATATCCGCCCATAGTCTCCCTTTCTCACTCTCAGGCACCTGGAGTGAGCTTTTTCCAAAAAAGCGGTCATGGCTCCTGACCACCTCCTCTGTCAGCGCTGAATTTTAGCTTGCGCTTTCTTTCTCCCTTCTCCTGTGCTGGGGCTGGGGTGTCCATCCTTGCTCAGGTGTGCTGGCTCCTTCTGAGTGCTGCTCTGTGTGGCTGGGCTGCTCTCTCTCGGGATGCTGGTTTTGGTGTGGCACCTGAAACTGCCTGGGATGACTCATTTCCTGCTTGTGATGTCATCAGGTTCCTCCAGGTGTGCTTTCTCAAAATTTTTCGCAATTTGCGTTTTTTTACCGAATCGCAAAAAAATTGCAATTTGCGAAAATGCAAATTGCGATTTGGTAAATGGTCCTCGCAAACCACAAATAGCGATTTTTAAGAAATCGCTAATTCCGAATCGCAATTTTGTTACACGGCCAATTGCGACTCGGAAATAGAGATTTCTTAAAAATCGCTATTTGCGATTCGCAAGGCCATTTTTTCATACATATGGCCCAAGATTCAGTAATCAAGAATAGATTCAATATTGCTATTCAAACCATGACGTATTGTTTTAGTTTGTTCCTATAATTAAGTACCTGAGTAGAGTAACTAAGGAAAATACTATAGAATAAGTGAGAGGATTCTTTGAACTTACATTAACCTTTGGCACAGCTTACACTCACAGAAACAACCTCACATGCTTGCTTACACCTATAGACTAAAACCTTTTTGGATCAGACAGATGACAGGAAGAAAACATTAAAAGAGAAGTTAGAGAAGGGCTTAGAGAAAAGGACATTTAGAAATGATCATGCAATTAGCGACATAAAGACACAAGGGAAATCAGCTTTAGATTCATAGCACGTAGGAAAGCTTTATGTATATAGGCCTAAATCTAGAGCTGACACATTGTTTGTGGAAACGAGTGAATGTAGAGATAATGGACGTTCATGTTAAATGGACAAGACGCACCAATTCCAGGAGTTTATTACATCTTGGACCAAATGCGTATTACTGTCTTCCAGTGGCACTTGTTACTTGGGGATAGTCTTCCCGAAGATTTATCAACTTGAGAACTTGAATAAAGTACCTAAAATGACTGAATTACATCATGTTAGACAAAAGCGAGAATCATATTCTGGCATAGTTGGAGCGATATTTGGAGCAATAATTCCTTCAGTGGGAGTTATTCTGAATTCTTTGAAAATTAAAATGTTGTTTACAATTGTGGATAACATGCTGACAAATTTTTCAGGAGCTGTGATCCTAATGGATACAGAAATGGCTTTGGTAAGATCTATGACTCTTCAGAACCGCCTTGCATTAGACATCTTTTTAGCAAAGGTGGGCAGAGTTTGTAAAATGCTGAACTCACAACATTGTTACATATCTATACCTAGCAATAGTAAAGAAATTAGAAGCCTTATTAGCAATTTGACTAATGATAGGGCTGATTTGAAAGAGTTGGAGGAACCAGGAGTTTGGGTGAAGGTTGGCAAAGGTTTTGCTTCTGTGGGAAATTGGCTGGGCAACCTAGGAAAAGGGATAATTCAGAAAATATTACTGATAATATTAATTATTGTGACTTGTATACGTGAGCAAGGGGAATTTATAAATTGTTTCATGTGATTAAAATGAAGAAATTGAAAAATGATCAGAGGAGGGAGGAAATTAAAATGGAAAAGTACTTTAGAGATCATTCGAAAAGGGAAAGAAGAAAGCAAATTTTAGGTGAACTAAAATTTGTAGGGAATGATGTAAAGTGTGATGACATATTTATTCATCAGAGGAGGGATTGTGAAAGCTGAATTAATCACTACTGATGTTTATTTGTTATGGGTTAAGAATTTGCATAGAAAAGCTAACATAAAGAAAATAATGTGCGATTTGGAAAAATGTACCCTATTGAGTGACCGTCGTGAAATACGTAATGCTTTTATTAATTGCATATAATTTTTAGTTGAAGTGCACGTATAAAGAAACATTTGTAGTAGTATGTCATAGTAATGCTTATATGCTATGTATTTGCTTATTTTACTGTAGGTCTTAAGTTAGCGAGGTTTGGGCTTAGTCTGCACAGCTTCATATTAAGCTGCATTGACTAATAAAACAGTGGGAAAAGTATGGCCAGGGATATGATGCTTTCATTGTTCACACTGTGCTGACCAAACAATTTGCAGATGTCTTTAACTTTCTCATGAGAACTGCCTGTTAGAATGTCTTGAATTCAAAATTGCAACCTTGTAAAGTTTGATGCATGAAACTGTGATGTTCCCAGGAACCAACAATGGATGCAGTGACTGGAGTATGGATTGCAACAAGAAGGTTACCTAACGAGTCTGACGATGGGAAGAGGAGAAGAGGAGCCAATCATCGACATGTGAAAGACAGTTCAGTTATACCTTAGATTTGACTTTTTATTTCCATTGGATTAACTGTAAACATACAATTTCTGACCAATGAAAGGGTGAGAAGTTCTGTAGGAAATTCAAACTTAGCTCGACGGTACAGAGGAGAGATGCTCTTTTTCCTAATTTGACTTTCCCCGTAGTGGTTCTGTTTGAGGAGCTGAATAAGTTACTAACAACTTTATTTCTAACTTTGAACTTATTGTCTAAGTTTCTAATGCTGAATGCTGATTCCTTAGGTATTGTTCCTTAAATGGTTCTGATAGTTTAGAGTCCCCGTGTCTGGACCATTCCCTTTCACTGCCGGTTGCTGAAGCTGACCGAACAGATATCCAACTGATGAAGAGAGATCGCAGCTTGCTGATCCATATGAGGAGAGGTTTAACAAAATTATATTGTATTTGCTGTAGATTTGTTCTTTGTTTCTAGGTACCAACTACGATTTAGATAGAGCCATAGTTTAGATGTTTTCCAAATTACCTTTTGACTAAAATTGTTTTGCATGAAGCCCAAATATGCTACTCTAATCTGAAGGTTAGTTAGGGAGCCCTGGAAATGTTAACAAGGTGCAATTAACCAAGAATTGATGTTGTTCACTTGTTGAATATAGATGTATGTCATTTCTATTCCGCAGTTATTCTTGTTATTAATTTGTACTGACTCTTGAATGCTTAATTGCTAATACTTTAGTTAAACTGACATTCTTTAGCAGATTTGGTCAGCCGGTTTTATTCATGTATGTTTATCATTTGATTTTGAGATTAATTTACATGACTTTAGCATTTTTAATATAGGGAAATAAATGTTTTAATTTTACTTAAAGGTGTGGTTATTCATGGACAAGTGGGTCATAGTGCATGAAGAGTATTGACTCTAGATGAAATGTTTGTTTATTAATAATGTTGAAAGGATTCATGTTTAAAGGTGAAGCTCTTAGTGGAATCACTCCAAGTGTGGTCAAAAGATCCAGCGAATCTCTAACGCATCCCCTTATAAATTAAATTATAAATAACCAAATAAGGTCAGGCGCACTCATAGCTACAGATGCCAAACAACACCATAAAATAAGAGCATATAAGATACTAAAATATAGTCATCCCCATTTAAAAAGAAAGGGCTCTTCACTGCGGAGCAGACAGATTTTGTAGTTGCCTTTGTAATTGACTATTACGAGGAAATTAATTGTCTTCCTCTGCATACCCTCAGTGGTTCAGAGAAGGTGGCCACATGGTAGGAGTTAACAGATTATGCCAATGTATTTGTGATAGAGGTAAGCCCCTTGTGGCCACAAGAAAAAGTGACAGGGACGTTGGCATGTGAAGCAGAATTACTCCTAGATACATTTGGCAAATCGTCCTTTTGGAGGAAGACTGGGATCCCATCTCGATTTCCTCCCCCTTGAGCAATGTGTCCACACCACCATGGACACCCAGACAGGTTATGCGGCCCATTGTTTGGAGGAACCCCAATATAAGGTCTAGCAATAATTCAATATCCCTCTCTTGCAACTAATTTATTTTTCACAAGTCATGACACTCTGGCCTACCCCACCCTTCTCAGAAAGGCAAACATAACACACATACCCCTTACGCACAGCCTCTATCAATCAATCAATCAATCAATCATTACATTTATAAAGCGCACTATGTACCCGTCAGGGTTTCGAGGCGCTGGGGGGGGGGGGGGTTTGAGCTGTTAGCGGTCGAAAAGCCAGGTCTTGAGGAGTCTCCTGAAGGTGAGGAGGTCCTGGGTCTGGCGTAGTGAGGTGGGGAGAGAGTTCCAGGTCTTGGCGGCGAGGAAGGAGAAGGATCTGCCGCCGGAGGTCTTGCGCTGGATCCTGGGGACGATGGCGAGGGCGAGATTGGCAGAGCGGAGTTGACGAGTGGGGGCGTAAAAGTTTAGTCTGGAGTTGAGGTAGGTAGGTCCGGTGTTGTGTAGAGCCTTGTGAGCGTGGGTGAGGAGTTTAAAGGTGATCCTCTTGTCCACGGGGAGCCAGTGGAGGTCCTTCAGGTGAGGGGAGATGTGACTTCGGCGGGGTATGTCGAGGATCAGGCGGGCGGATGCATTTTGGATACGCTGGAGTCGTTTGATGTCTTTTGTTGGGATGCCTGTGTAGAGTGTGTTGCCGTAGTCAAGTCTGCTACTGACGAGGGCTTGGGTCACCGTCTTTCTGGTTCCTGTTGGGATCCACTTGAAAATTCTGCGGAGCATTCGAAGGGTGTTGAAGCAGGAAGAGGAGACGGCGCTGACCTGTTTGGACATGGTGAGGGCGGAGTCCAGGATGAAGCCGAGGTTTCTTGCATGGCTGGCTGGGGTGGGTGGGGGACCGAAGTCGGTGGGCCACCAGGAGTCGTTCCAGGCCGAAGGGGTGCGCCCGAGGATGAGGACTTCCGTCTTGTCGGAGTTGAGCTTCAGGCGGCTGTCGTTCATCCACTCGGCGATGGCTTTTAGTCCCTCGTGGAGGTTGGTTTTGGCGGTGAGTGGGTCTTTGGTCAGGGAGAGGACGAGCTGGGTGTCGTCGGCGTAGGAGATGATGCTGAGGTGATGTTGGCGGGCCAGTTTAGCGAGGGGGGCCATGTAGACGTTGAACAACGTAGGGCTGGGGGAGGAGCCTTGGGGGACGCCGCAGATGAGGTTGGTGGCTTTGGAGCAGAAAGGGGAGAGTCGTACTCTCTGGGTTCTGTCGGAGAGGAAGGATGAGATCCAGTTGAGGGCTTTATCTTGGATGCCGGCTTCATGGAGGCGGGTCAGTAGGGTGCGGTGGCAGACTGTGTCAAAAGCGGCAGATAGGTCGAGGAGGATGAGGGCCGAGGTTTCGCCGTTGTCCATTTGAGTTCTGATGTCATCTGTGGCGGCGAGGAGTGCAGTCTCGGTGCTGTGGTTTCGTCTGAAACCGGATTGAGAGGGGTCTAGGATGGAGTTGTCTTCGAGGAAGAGGGCGAGCTGGGTGTTGACGATCTTCTCGATGACTTTTGCTGGAAAAGGGAGGAGAGAGATCGGTCGGAAGTTTTTGAGGTCGTTGGGGTCAGCCTTGGGTTTCTTGAGAAGGGGTTGGATTTCTGCGTGTTTCCAACTGTCTGGGAAGGTGGCGTAGTCGAAGGAGAGGTTGATGATCTTGCGGAGTTTGGGGGCGATTATGGCGTTGGCTTTGTTGAACACGTGATGTGGGCATGGGTCCGTGGGGGAGCCTGAGTGGATGGTGTTCATGGTTGTCATTGTATCGGTGTCGTCCACGTAGGTCCAGGCGGTGAGGCGGCAGGTGTCTGTGGAGATGTCAGGGGTGGGGTCTGGCGGCGGAGTGGTGTTGAAGCTGTCGTGGATGGTTGTGATTTTCTGGTGGAAGAAGGTGGAGAGGTCGTCGCAGAGTTTCACTCCCCTTTTCAGACTGTAAAGTGTTAAAATGATTCTCAACACATTATTCATTTCTAACATTCACTTCCCATATCTAGGTTGAATACAGGACTTGAACAAAGGTCTGGCCTTGTGGCAGGCCCTTGCTGCACCTGGCTAAAGAACGTGTTTCAAAACAACTTAACATACAAAATGCTGTGCCCACTAAAGGTTAGACACAAGCCCTGAAGCTAACACCATTTGCAGATGGCTGAAAGCTATACTCAGTCGGGTTTGGGCGAATGGGAGAGTGGGAGCAAGACATGACCTGTGGCCAACTCCTGCTGTGAATGGCCCAAGTGTGATTGACAAAGAGGATGGATGCTCATGAGATAGAACATAAAACTTAACTGCCAGTCCTGTTGCAATTGACTGACTGGTATGCACATTAAGAGTTGGTTTAATAGAAGGTGTATATAGTATATCATCAAAAAGTACAAATAAGGCCTGAAAAACACTGATAATTTAAGTAATGGTTTCTTTTGCGTATAATACATTTTTTGTCTTTAGACATTCAGAAACTCCTTTTAAAAAGGCAATTAAAATACAATTATATTTACAAAATAAAACCATAAAAACCCTGAAATTGTCTATTTGTTGTAAATCGCACAAACCATAACTGATTCTCTAGACCCCGCCAGAGAGAATTCAAAAACTCCTGTTATTTTTTCCTTGTCTTAACTTTGCAATTAATGAATTGCTCAAATCTGGAACATTGTTCAGGTTCGAATTTCTAGATAATTCTTTACTTGAACGTTTATTGCCGTGCATAGCCACACTGATAACATTGTTCAAAAGAATTAGAGCCGGATATTTCACGTGAGGTTGGCCATATTGATATATCCATCAACAAGCAATGGAGAGTCACCTTGTTGTGTGTTTATTTTATGGTCAGTTTGTTCATAACACCTCAATAAGTACACGAATAGTGTGCCCTAAGCCCCTACATTCATCATGAACTATGAAATAGCTGGAAAAGGGATACAAACAATTAGCATATGACATGGTCTATTATATAGCCTATAACTATGTGGAATAATCTTCCATCCGTTCTTGGGAAGCAAAACTAGAATATGCTTCAGTGCTGAAAGCATCTAGTTTTAGGAAATATTAAATAATTGAAGGGTAATAACTTTAATATTCTTTCTCTTTGCTATTTAAAGACTTGTAATCTGTTTTGCATGTGTGCGCAACTGTAAAATATGCATAGGTTTGTATTTATAGTGTTTACCATGTTCCTAGTGCATTTCTAAGATGTGGAACCACTCTGGAAAACCGTCTTAGTGAAATAAAAAAGTAATAAATAAGTGACATATTTAGCTTACACCATATTTTCAGATGCGTAAATATCAAAAGCACTGCAATTCAGAAAGAGTAAACAAAACATACACCTTAAAGATTTAAAGATTTTCATGAACTTACTTGCTTAATCACTGTGGACGCAATTCACATACAAAAGTATGAAGATATGAGTGGCTGAGACTGAAAGTAATTTTACTCTTTTTGCCATTCACTAAAGAGGTGAAATAGTGTGCCGGCAAAGGCGGGTACAGGGTTACAACCATACTACTGCACTTTGCTAAGTGACCTTCGTAAGGCTACCTATCCCACTATGAGAAATTGTCCACAGCTACAATCCCACACAGTGGGAAGGGAAGCCAATTGCCCAAAAAACACATTTATGTTGTCCTCGATAAAACTCCCTTTTGAGAAAGCTCTTAACCTATACCTCAGCAAATCTGGGGGTGGTCTGCACCTCTTCCCAGTGTGGAAGGGGAGTTAGTCCAGGATGGCGATACTTGCCTGTCACCATGCTCTGGGTGTGAAAGTCCAACTTAAGTTTGTGAACTGCCAGAACGTAAATAAGGATGACAATTAACAAGCTAACAAGTCAAACCATGTCTTGTAACACCCATGTTCCACCACTTGCATAGAGTTTACTACTGTGCACATACGGCAGAGCAATCCATAGTTGAAAATCCATATACACCTGGCAGAAATACTTCAGTGAATTCCTGAAAGGTTTAAATGTGATATTTTTGGTCTGAAATAAGTTTACCGCTGGTAAAACCTTTGGGAAGCAGGCCCCCAATTTCATTGCACAGTTCTTGTGCATTGAGGAGTGGTAAATACATATTTTTGGTAGAGGCTTTCGAGAAAGATAAGCAATTTCAAAATCATTTAAAGTTGACCTCCCCTACGTGCATGTGCCTGATTTTTTCTAAAGCAAAAAAATATATATATATGCATATACATATATATATTCCAATATGGACACTGTGCTTGCGTGTGCATGTGCAGTGAACATTTTTATGTTATTATTTTAGATAACACACAACAAATATTCCAAGAAGCCCAATATGCATGGAAAATGCATGCGTAGCAGCCATCTTAGAATTAGTTTGTAATAATATATTCTTAATTCACAGTTGCAAGATAATGCATAGCCATTTAGGAATGATAATTCATAAAATAAAGTATACTAGGGATGGAGCGCTAATGGAAACTAACCCGATAATAGTGTGCAACTGCTGGGCCCTCGAAAAAATAAGTGGAAAAACATTTGTAAAAAGTGGAGATCAGGAAGCGAGGAGGCAGTGGAGTTCACAGCAAGGGAGGAAATGGGCAAAACTGAGTGGCCCACTACCGATGTACAGCTGCCAAGCCATCGCAAAAACAAAGAAAACAACTAATAATAATACATAGAATAAAGTGATAGGGGAATAAAAGAGAGAAAGAGAAGAAAACTAAGCACTCTCATAGAATGCTAAAAGAAGGATTGTCCCCTCATGTCAGCATTAGAAGGATACCACTCATCTACTCAGAAAAGATGTAAAGAAGAAATGCTCCAGTAAGTCACAAACGCAAATATGGGGAGAAAAGTTCTTTGGATGGGAATGTCCTCTTAAATGGTAAATAGGTATTTATTTGCTCTTGCCCAGATGAACCCAACTGCATGTGAAGCTGGTATCCTGGCTTTTTTGCTGCACCTCCAAACGTGCTATCATAGCGTGGGCATTGTGGCCTAGCCCTGTCCATAGTAACGACAAATACAAAACATGTTTTGTGGCCTTGAGGGGCACACCGAACATGTTCTTATTACTCACATGGGACTACTGTCATCGTCCTGGTTTTATCACATAAATTGGCGTTGACAGAATACTAAGGCCCTCATTATGACCCTGGCGGTGAGTGATAAAGTGGTGGTGATACCGCCAACAGGCTGGCGGTAATTACGGGTAAAATTATGACCATGGCAGAGAAAACTCCCATAGACAGCAAATGTACTACACCAACCGCCAGGGCGTTAACACCACTGACCACGGCAGTAGCCAACAACAGCCAGGCGGAAAACAAAGTACAGTCCACCATATTTTGACCCTGCAAATCGCCAGGATTTTTGGGACGGTACCAAAGCGATCAAAAGCCTGGCGGAAACACATCACAGAAGAGCAAAGACTCACCATCGGAGACACAGCGAAGAACAACGCCGCCATAACGCCACCATGGAACTCGAACTGCAAGTCTTCCCAATGCTTATCTATGTCGTGCTCCACCTGGAACACCAACGCTGACAAAGACGATAGATGTAACTTGGGTGCAGGTGCATGGGCAGTGTGCTGATGTGAGGTGGATGGCTGTTGGGTGTGTGAGTACTTCTTTTTGTGTCATTTAGAAGGTGGGCTGACAGGGTGGGAGAGGACACAGGGGACGCGTGCATGGATGTTGTGGAGGTGTCTGCTAGTGAGGTGTGTGTGCTGCTTGGTGTGGTGTTGCTGGTGGTGGGTGTTGAAGCAGTGCAGGCAGGTGTGAGTGTGAACATGACTGTGAGGGAGGTGGAGCAGGAGGAAGAGGAGGAGGGGGAGACAGTGGAAGCAGTGGATGTGATTGTGTCTGCAACCATCTGGTGTTTGTGTAAGTGCTTGTGTGTTGAAGTGTGGTGCCTGTGTTTGACCGTGCTACTCTTGTGTGTTGTCTTGTGTGCATGCTTGTCTGTATGTGTGCATTCAATGGGTTGCGGTTGAGGACTGGGAATTGGTAGTTGGAGGGGGGGCGGCAGGGACAGGGACAATGGCTGCCATCAGAGAGAAGGCCAGAGCCTGAATCGATCTCTGTTGGGTCGCCAATCCACTGTGGATGCCCTCCAGGAATGCATTGCATTGCTGCCTCTGGGATGCTAGCCCCTGGATGGCATTTACAATGGTTGACAGCCATACAAAGAAGGATCTCAGGAGGTCAATAGCCTCCTCACTGTGGGCAGCAGGGCTCACTGGGGCAGGGCCTGAGGTGCGTGGGGCCAAGGAGATGCCCACCCTCCTGGGTGAGCGGTGTAGGAGGCTGGACTGGCTTGTAGTGAGTACCAAGGGGTACTTGCACCTTGCACCAGGCCCAGTTATCCCTTATTAGTGTATAGGGTGTCTAGCAGCTTAGGCTGATAGATAATGGTAGCTTAGCAGAGCAGCTTAGGCTGAACTAGGAGACGTGTGAAGCTACTACAGTACCACTTAGTGTCATATGCACAATATCATAAGAAAACACAATACACAGTTATACTAAAAATAAAGGTACTTTATTTTTATGACAATATGCCAAAGTATCTTAGAGTGTACCCTCAGTGAGAGGATAGGAAATATACACAAGATATATATACACAATAGCAAAAATATGCAGTATAGTATTAGAAAACAGTGCAAACAATGTATAGTTACAATAGGATGCAATGGGGAAACATAGGGATAGGGGCAACACAAACCATATACTCCAAAAGTGGAATGCGAACCACGAATGGACCCCAAACCTATGTGACCTTGTAGAGGGTCGCTGGGACTATTAGAAAATAGTGAGAGTTTAAAAAATAACCCTCCCCAAGACCCTGAAAAGTGAGTGCAAAGTGCACTAAAGTTCCCCTAAGGACAAAGAAGTCGTGTTAGAGGAATAATGCAGGAAAGACACAAACCAACAATGCAACAACTGTGGATTTCCAATCTAGGGTACCTGTGGAACAAGGGGACCAAGTCCAAAAGTCACAAGCAAGTCGGAGATGGGCAGATGCCCAGGAAATGCCAGCTGCGGGTGCAAAGAAGCTTCGACTGGACAGACGAAGCTGAGGTTTCTGCAGGAACAAAAAGGGCTAGAGACTTCCCCTTTGGTGGACGGATCCCTCTCGCCGTGGAAAATTGTGCAGAAGTATTTTCCCGCCAAAAGAATGCCAACAAGCCTTGGTAGCTGCAAATCGTGCAGTTAGCGTTTTTGGACGCTGCTGAGGGCCAGGAGGGACCAGGAGGTCGCAAATTGGACCAGCAGAGAGAGGGGACGTCGAGCAAGACAAGAAGCCCTCTCTAAAGCCGGTAGCACCCGGAGAAGTGCCAGAAACAGGCACTACAAGGATGCGTGAAATGGTGTTTGCCGAAGTTGCACAAAGGAGTCCCACGTCGCCGGAGACCAACTTAGAAAGTCGTGCAATGCAGGTTAGAGTGCCGTGGACCCAGGCTTGGCTGTGCACAAAGGATTTCCGCCGGAAGTGCACAGGAGCCGGAGTAGCTGCAAAGTCGCGGTTCCCAGCAATGCAGCCCAGCGAGGTGAGGCAAGGACTTACCTCCACCAAACTTGGACTGAAGAGTCGCTGGACTGTGGGGGTCACTTGGACAGAGACGCTGGATTCAGGGGACCTCGCTCGTCGTGCTGAGAGGAGACCCAAGGGACCGGTAATGCAGCTTTTTGGTGCCTGCGGTTGCAGGGGGAAGATTCCGTCGACCCACTGGAGATTTCTTCGGAGCTTCTGGTGCAGAGAGGAGGCAGACTACCCCCACAGCATGCACAAGCAGGAAAACAGTCGAGAAGGCAGCAGGATCAGCGTTACAGAGTTGCAGTAGTCGTCTTTGCTACTATGTTGCAGGTTTGCAGGCTTCCAGCGCGGTCAGCAGTCGATTCCTTATCAGAAGGTGAAGAGAGAGATGCAGAGGAACTCGGATGAGCTCTTGCATTCGTTATCTAAAGTTTCCCCAGAGACAGAGACCCTAAATAGCCAGAAAAGAGGGTTTGGCTACCTAGGAGAGAGGATAGGCTACTAACACCTGAAGGAGCCTATCAGCAAGAGTCTCTAACGTCACCTGGTGGCACTGGCCACTCAGAGCAGTCCAGTGTGCCAGCAGCACCTCTGTTTCCAAGATGGCAGAGGTCTGGAGCACACTGGAGGAGCTCTGGACACCTCCCAGGGGAGGTGCAGGGGAGTGGTCACTCCCCTTTCCTTTGTCCAGTTTCGCGCCAGAGCTGGGCTAAGGGGTCCCCTGAACCGGTGTAGACTGGCTTATGCAGAATTGGGCACATCTGTGCCCAACAAAGCATTTCCAGAGGCTGGGGGAGGCTACTCCTCCCCTGCCTTCACACCATTTTCCAAAGGGAGAGGGTGTCACACCCTCTCTCAGAGGAAGTTCTTTGTTCTGCCATCCTGGGCCAGGCCTGGCTGGACCCCAGGAGGGCAGATGCCTGTCTGAGGGGTTGGCAGCAGCAGCAGCTGCAGTGAAACCCCAGGAAGGGCAGTTTGGCAGTACCAGGGTCTGTGCTACAGACCACTGGGATCATGGGATTGTGCCAACTATGCCAGGATGGTATAGAGGGGGCAATTCCATGATCATAGACATGTTACATGGCCATATTCGGAGTTACCATTGTGAAGCTACATATAGGTAGTGACCTATATGTAGTGCACGCGTGTAATGGTGTCCCCGCACTCACAAAGTTCAGGGAATTGGCTCTGAACAATGTGGGGGCACCTTGGCTAGTGCCAGGGTGCCCTCACACTAAGTAACTTTGCACCTAACCTTTACCAGGTAAAGGTTAGACATATAGGTGACTTATATGTTACTTAAGTGCAGTGTAAAATGGCTGTGAAATAACGTGGACGTTATATCACTCAGGCTGCAGTGGCAGGCCTGTGTAAGAATTGGCAGAGCTCCCTATGGGTGGCAAAAGAAATGCTGCAGCCCATAGGGATCTCCTGGAACCCCAATACCCTGGGTACCTCAGTACCATATACTAGGGAATTATAAGGGTGTTCCAGTAAGCCAATGTAAATTGGTAAAAATGGTCACTAGCCTGTTAGTGACAATTTGGAAAGAAATGAGAGAGCATAACCACTGAGGTTCTGATTAGCAGAGCCTCAGTGAGACAGTTAGTCACTACACAGGTAACACATTCAGGCACACTTATGAGCACTGGGGCCCTGGGTTACCAGGGTCCCAGTGACACATACAACTAAAACAACATATATACAGTGAAAAATGGGGGTAACATGCCAGGCAGGATGGTACTTTCCTACAAGCGGGCACGGGCAACTCACTGAGGGGCTACTGGGAGGGCAGTGCTGGTGCAGGGTTGGTGGCAGTACCTTCTGCTGGGGTAGTCACAGAGGTGCCCGCCACCACCAGGGAGCTTCCATCAGAGGAGGTGTCTGTGTTGTCACTTCCTGTCTCCACGATGGTGCTCCCCTCGCCCTCCATCCCACTGGTTCCCTCTGCGTCCGTGGACTCTGCCTCCTGGGTCCTGTGGGATGCAGCTCCTTTTGTCGTAGGTGCCCCTGCTCCTTTGCCAGATGATGCTAATGCAGACATGGACAGAATGACAGAAGATAAAGGGGGAGAGAGAGAAAGAGAACACTGGGTCAATTACTGCACAAACACCACTGTTGGCATACACAGCACCGTCACACACAGGGATCAGGATTGAGCACTAAGCATTGCACTGCCATTGATTTGGCTAGATGCCACAGCAAGATGAGGGCCAAACACAGTCAACTGCACACCTCCTGGGACCCACTAAGCCCTGTCTGACATGTAATGCAACCTAGCTAGGTTACCTTGTTTTCCTTTTCAACCATTACCCTGGAGTTGGATCACGCTGCAATGTTTGGCCTGGCAGTATACGGGCCATCAGGGGGGTCAGGTTCCGACGGGCACCCCTTCCTCATTGAAGTGTGGTGCCTGTGTTTAACTGTGCTACTCTTGTGTGTTGTCTTGTGTGCATGCTCGTCTGTATGTGTGCATTGGGGTTGAGGAGACTGGGACTCTAAAGTGGTAGTTGGAGGGGGGGACGGTAGGAACAGGGACAATGGCTGCCATCAGAGAGGAGGGCAGAGCCTGAATTGATCACTGTAGGGCCGCCAATTCACTGTGAATGTCCTACAGGAATGCATTGCATTGCTGCATCTGGGATGCCAGCCCCTGGATGGCATTCACATGGTTGGCTGCCCTACAGAGATGGATCTCAGGAGGTCAATTGCCTCCTCACTCAGAGCAGCAGGGCTCACTGGGGCAAGGCCTGAGGTGCCTGCGGTGAAGGAGATGCCCACCATCCTGGGTGAGCGGGCAGGGGCAACACGCTGAGGGGCTACTGAGAGGGTGGTGCTAGTACGGGGGTGGCGGCTGTACCCGCAGCTGGGGTGATCACAGAGGTGTCTGCCACCACCAGGGAGCTTCCATCAGATGATGTATCTGAGTCTGTGTTCTTGCCTCCTATCTCCACTGTGGTGCTCCCCTTACCCTCCATCTCACTGGTTCCCTCAGCGTCGGTGGACTCTGCCTCCAGGGTCCTGTGAGATGCTGCTCCCTCAGTCACTGGTTCTCCTCCTTCGCTGCCAGATGATGCTAATATACACATGGACAGGATGACAGAAGGAAAAAGGGGGGGGAGAAAGAGAAAGAAAACACTGGGTCAGTCACTACACCAATACCACAGTTGGCATACACAGCACCATCACACACAGGGATCAGGCTTGAGCACTATGCATTGCACTGCCAGTGATTTGGCTAGATGCCATGGCAAGATGAGGGCCACACACCGCCAAATGCACCCCTCCTGGGACCTAAAAGCCCTGACTCACATGGAGTGTTAACAAGCTAGGTTACCTCCATTTGCCATACACCGATTACCCTTGAGCTGGATCATGCTGCAATGTCTGGTCTGGCCATATGGGCACCCACTAACTGACACCCACCAGCCAGATTCCATGCCACCTGCAAATTATTGTAGTAATGGGCACTGTATTCACCCCCTTGTGGCTGCTGTGATGCCCTTAAGCACCCATCCAGCTCTAGGTAGGCCACCGCCAGTATACGGGCCATCAGGGTGGTCAGGTTCCCACAGGCACCCCCTCTGCGTTGGTAGGCCATCCCCAGCTGGGTCTCCACGGTCTTCCATGCCTAGCGTCTCAGGTTCTCCCACCGTTTCGGACAGTGGGTGCTCCGCCTGCCATAGACCCCCAGGGTCTGCACATCCTTGGCGATGGCACACCATAATCCCTTCTTTTGATGGGCACAGACCTGCAGAGGTAATACAGACATGAGGACACCATTACACATACAATCTAGCCTGTCACACATATGGCCCACCAATCCAGTTTCCGTCACCATTTGCACACACATTGGCTGGCGCACACCATGTACACCACCACAAGACATTCCCCCCCGATGACACGATGCTTGCACACACATCTCCATTCATCCTTCACACATGCATCGTGTCCAAGGTGTTCTCACCTGTTGGTCTGGAGGCCCATACAGTAGTCCATACTAGGGTAGAACCCCATCCACCAAACGCTCCAACTCCTCCGAAGTGAAGCCGGGGGCCCTTTCCCCAGTTACACAGGCCAAGGTAGGTTCCAGACACCGGTCACAGCAGCACATGCAATGTATGTGTTCTCCTGTTGAAGGTCAGGAAACAAGTGAGGAATCAGATAAATAATGGTGGTCACATCCGTGGCGGTGTACACCGTCACCACAGGTGCAGATCCCCATTGGCCACTGTACTCCATGGAGCCTCATATTATCCAATGAGGAATTGCACAGCGGTCAAGACCACCTTTTGCCACAACGGCCATTGTTGGCGGAGTTACGTCACTTCCACCTGCCCCCACATACAGGACAGGCGGTCGCCATTTCATGGTGGTGAACAACGGTCATATCAACCTTAAATGCGTCTCAGCCTAGATTAGCACATACCTAGCCATTCCCACTGTCCCATCACATAAATGCACTATGTACACTGAGGTTGTGGTTGCATTGTTCAAATTGTGACAGCCAACTCTTTCTTGTGTCCCTTAGATAACTACCACTGCAGATAAATAGGAGGAGGAGACATACCCCATGTACAGATCCCTTGTGGACTTGGCTACAATGGAAGGCAGGCACATTACACTCACCTATAGACTGGACAGGGTCACAATCACAGAGCTGTATGCCCAATTGAAGCCTGACCTAACATCTGCTATCCATCATCCGACTGAGATCCCCCCCTATTGTGCAAGTGTATCAGTGCTCTATTTCCTGGCAACTGGTTCTTTCCCAGTGACAGTGGGCTTGGCAGCAGGAATGTCACAGCCAATGTTCTCAGTCGTGCTGACAAGAGTTTTGTCTGCGCTGGTGAAACACATGTGCAGCGACATAGCTTTACCCCAGATGGAAGATCTGGCCACTGTGAAGGCCGGATTCTATGCAATGGGACATGTACCCAATATTGTTGGGGCCATTGACGGGTCACATATTGTGTTAGTCCCCCCCGCCAGAATGAACAGGTGTTCCGGAATCAGAAGAGTTTCCACTTATTGAATGTGCAAATGGTGTGCCTGGCGGACCAGTACGTCTTCCATGTCAATGCTAAGCATCCTGGGTCAGTGCATGACTCCTCTGTTCTGAGGAATAGCAGCATCCCAAATGTGATGGCCCAACTACAGAGGCACAGGGCGTGACTAATAGGTGAGGCATGGTCCTCACTAACAGTATGTTAGTGTATGCCTTCCGGTGTCATCCCCAAATCAATGTGTGAGGCTAAATGTTGTCCCTCAATACTTGCAGGTGACTCTGGCTACCCAAACCTATCATGGCTGCTGACCCCTGTGAGGAATGCCAGGACAGGAGCTGAGGAATGTTATAATGAGGCAAATGGGTGAACCAGAAGGATCATCAAGAGGACCTTCGGGCTCTTAATGGCTAGGTTCAGGTGCCTACATCTGACAGGTGGATCCCTGTACTACTCACCCGAGAAGGTCTGCCAGATAGTAGTGGCATGCTGCATGTTGCACAATCTGGCCCTCAGATGCCATGTACCTTTTCTGCAGGAAGAGGAGACTGGAGATGCCCCTGTGCAGCAGTGGACCCTGAGGACAGTGAGGATGAGGAGGCAGAGGATGAGGATGAGGACAACCGAACATCAGTTGTACGGCAATACTTCCAATGACACACAGACGAGACAGTGCAACTGACGATTCCTCTGGCTATTGATGTTTTTTGTGTGGCTGTAGCATGATGGCATTAACTTCCGTTGCATCTCAACTTACTGTCACCTATGGCTTGTCATTTTACAGATGTTGGTGAGAGAACAACTGTGTATTGATGTGATGAGTACAGACAAATACAAGTCATTATTTCTATGCTCTCACAGTGTTCAGATCATTTGCACTAGATGTGACTATTTCCATAAATGCACATTTTCAACAAATAAAATACTAGTAGTCAAGTTGTGTTCAAGGGTGTTTATAGTAGTGCTATGAAATTGAGTGAAAAGTGCAATGGAATGGGATGACGATGGAGGAAAGTCCAGGGTATTGTTCTGGTCTGTTTGTAGCACAGTTGCAGTGTCCAAGGGGCCATAGGAAGGGGAGCAAATGCTTTTCAAAGTGGACAAGGTGACAGTGTGGGACACAAGTGGGACAATCAGGTGAGCCTAATTTCCTGGCAGTGGTCTTGTTAAGTGTCTCTAGCTTCTCTCTGGGTCGCAAGGAATGTTTGTGGGGTGGTTCACCTTTTGCAGGGGGAGGGGTGCTGGTAGCCTGTGGGTCCTGTGGTGGGGCCTCCCGAACATTAGCTGCAGCGGAAGTGGAGGGCTGCTCAATGGACTGGCTAGTGGTAGGGACCCACTGGTGTGCTGTTGCTTCCCTCATGAAGTTGGCCATGTCTGCCAGCACCCCTGCTTTGGATATTAAGGTGGTGTTGATGGCCTGCAAGTCCTCCCTGATCTCCTGATACTGATCCTCCTGCAGCTGCCTGTTCTCTTGCATGTTGTCATGGATCTGGCCCATCATGTCCCAGGAATGTTGGTAGGCTCCCAGGATCTCCGTGAGTGCCTCCTGGGGTGTCAGTTCCCTGGGCCTGTCCTCCCTCTAGTGCACAGCGGTCCTACCAGTGTCCCTGTTGGCCTATGCCTCTGTTCCCAGAACGGTGTGCCCACTGCCACTGACTCCAGGACCCTGATTGTCTTGGGAACGAGGTGTGGCCTGGGGTCCCTGTACAGGTGGGCACACTACTGATTGATGTGTCCTGGGGACAGAGGTGTGGGTACACTGATACTGCTGGGGGAAGCTCTGTGGTGTACTGTGAGTGGGCTTGGGTGACTGACTGTCCAGTAGTCCCTGATGGGCCAGGTTGTTTGTCCAGATCCTGAAGTCCAGAGTTGCTGTCATCAGTGGGGGCATCTTCTGTTGGGGTACTGGATAGTCGTGGCACCTTCTCTCTGCTGGGATTGGCTGGGGCACCTGTGGGGATGTAAGTGATGTATTATGCTTCATGTCTGTGACATATTGTACATCTCTGGCTTTCCCTCTACCAATGCTGTTGCCCTGCCACCTTTGTTTGTGTATTGTGATGTATTGTGGAATTGTTAGTTTCCCTAAGCTGTGCATGCTTTAGTGATTGGTGTCCATCCAAAACTGGGAGGGCCGTCAATGCTTTGGTATGGCATGCGGGGCTAAGTATTGGGTTAGTCATATTTGTAGGTGCAGTGTTTGGGATGGAGTGGAGTGATGGGAGCGAAGGTGAGGAGGTGTGATGGCATGCAGGTATGGGGGGTGATAAGTGGTAAATGTTGACTTACCAGTGTCCAGTCCTCCGGCTATTCCAGCGAGTACCTCAAGATGCAGTAATGCCCAGACTTGCTCCTCCCATGCTGTGAGATGTGGGGGAGGAGGCGGGGGTCCACCGCGAGTCCTCCGTATGTCGAGCTGGTGCCTTGCTGCCACAGAACGTATCTTCCTCCATAGGTTGTTCTGCTTCTTCCTAATGTTGTCCCTTGTTCTTGGGTGCTGTCCCCTGACATTGACCCTGTCCATGATTCTCCGCCATAGCTCCATCTTCCTGGCAATGTATATTTGCTGTACCTGTACTCCAAACAGCTGTGGCTCTACCCTGACAATTTCTTCCACCATGACCCTTAACTCCTCATCACTGAAATGTGGGTGCCTTTGTGGGGACATGGGTGTTGTGTGGTGTGTGTTGGTAAGATTGTGTGATGTGGGGTACGTGAGCGATGTATGAGTGTATGTGGTGTGTGTGTCTAGTTGTTTCTGTGCTGTTCCTGTCAAACTCCTGGCAGTAATTGTTTGTAAAGGGTTGTGGGTAATGTGAGTGTGTGTTTTATGGTGCTGTCGGTGGGTGGGTGTGGTGTGTGTATGAGTGTCAGGTGTGTGTTTTTAGTATTGGCCAATATAGTGTTGTTTTGTATCTGGGTGTCCATTCTGAGCGCAGTGGTATGTACCACCAATGGCTTACCGTCATTGAATGTTGCCATGGTGATTCATGGGTCATAATGTGGTGGGCGTTGTTCTGTTGGTGTAACAGTACGGGTGTTTGGACCGCCACTTTAGCACTGATCTTTGGGCTGGCAGAATTGTGTATGTGGCTGTATTCTGTCGGATTGGAGCGCCCACCAGCAGAACACCACCAGTCCCTACCACCATCCGCCAGTATGATCACTGCCGGATTTCCGCCTTTCTTGTGATGGACATCCTGCAGTGATCATAGTATGGCGGACAGATGGTACCTACGGTGACGGTGTTTTGGCGGCCATCACCGCAGCCGTAGGCGTTTTTTACTGCCAATGTCAGAATGAGAGCCTTAGTCCTGACAAATGTTTTTTTGTGAGTCAGCGGGTCAGAGGTACATAATGAGGGCCTTAGTCCTGACAAATGTTTTTTTTGAGTCAGAGGGCCGGAGGTACGTAACTTTTTCTTGGTTGCAAACGGCCCCATTCGCAGCATGGGGCCATTTGTGACCAAGAAAAAGCATCTCCTTATGTACAAACCCAAATTTGCGATTCAGTAATCTATTTACTGAATCAAAAAATGAGTTTGAACCTCGCTATTAGGAAGGGAAGTGCCAAGGGCATCCCTTCCCAATAGCTTACTTGGAGTGGTGTGTTTGATCGTTTTGTGACTGTGAATGTGGTCACAAAACAACCACAGTTACCACCAATATTTAACACATTCTTAAAAGGCAAAGGGCCCCCAGGGTGGCCCCTTCCCCTTTGTGAATGGATGCAAAAATGTTTTTTAACAGCAGGCTGTGGTCCCACATACCACTGCCTATTCTGAAAAAATTAAACTGAAAAGTTTTGTTTTTTGTTTTTAAACACATCCAGTTTTCCTTTAGGGAAAACGGGCTGCTTAAAAAATAAAAAAATTGCTTCATTCAAAAGCAATCACAGACATGGTGCTCTGCTGTCCCCAGCAGGCCACCATCCCTGTGATTTTTATAATTCCCAGTGGGTCGCAAATTGCAACTTACCTCAATAATCTGAATGAGCTAGGTGGGAATCGCAACAGAAACTCAATGGAGTTTTATACATTTGGAATTGCAATTTCCTAATTGCGATTCGCATGAATTCGCAATTAGGAAATCACAATTCCAAACGTTTGTACGTGTGACCCAGAAAGGAGTGCAGCCTTGTGATCTCAATTTGTAAAATTCTGCTTTAGTATTTTATCTAGACCTTTGTGCTCACATTCAATTTGCATATTAAGCATGTGTATGTAGCGTAAATATGTAATACATGCACGGTAACCATGCATGTATATAGCATAATCAGCATAATAGCACCTGTGTATAGCATAATAGCATAATAGCACCTGTGTATAGCATAATCAGCGTTTTGGAACAAATGGGGTCCATTTTGTAGGGGCCTTAGTTTACCATGGCACAAAATGGGGGGGTGGATACAGATGTGCCTGAGATAAGAAGTATATTGTCTGCTTTTCTCTGTCTAGAGGGTGAGGACCTGGACACTAAAGTGAGGTAGGGTGGAGAAAAGGACATCCTTAGAAATTCTATGAAGTTCTTTTAGCAAGGGGCCCGGCTCCCATTGACTTGCAGTTCAGAGGGCACCCGTGTAGTCCATAAATGTAGGTATGGGTGCCAACCTGGGTACTCAACCCATATCCTGTTTATCACAGGCCTGCTGAGCCTCCCAAAGGTGTTGGGCAGGGCACAGAGACTGGGCTTCAGGCACCAAAAGCAGGGAAAGAGTAGCCCTGGAACTTTCCGCTGGCACTAGGAATGCAGTACCCTACATTGGTGTGGGCCCACCAAGACCTTTTGAAGGATTGCTAAGTCTTCCCAATGGGGCAAGTTGAAGGGCGGGCAGCCACTGTGACCTGGAAAGTGTTGTAACTCCTGAAATGCGTTGTAGCCAACAATGATGGGTGGGCCTGCCTTGCATCACCTCCTGGAGCAGGGTACCCAATTGACACCTATGGGAGCCCCCTTTAAACATCCTTGTAGTATTGAAGCTGAACTGCACAAGGGAATTTCTTGGGCCTCCTGGTCTATCCCCTGAACATCTTCCTGGCCTCCTCAATCAGCTGGTGTGGGTTAATAGGGCCATGCTACTGCACTGCAGGGGCAGGAGAGAGGTGACCTCAACACAGCACAGATTAATGACTGGTTGCCGGTTTTGTCCTCTCAGAAGGCTTATGAAGGAACTGAGTGACAACTGTGGGGACCCCCCTGCTCTGCTGGGCTGAACGTGCTGTGGGTAGCACTTTGTTTGACTGACACCTGCAAGCAGACCCATCATCGGCGATCCTTGAGCCCCTGAACCAACAGTGCCATACCCATAGATCTCTACAAATCATTGGGCTACTTGTGCTGAAACCAGGGCTCACAAGCAGGCCCACTATCAGAGTACACTCACCTCCACCCACTAGATAATATCCCTGATGAGACAGTGATGATGGGATGCCTCTACTCTAAAACGTCAAACGCTGTGGTGCACCCCCATGGGTTGATGCTGCCACCAGAAGGAGAAGCTGCGCCTGCAGGGCCACCTGTGGCCCCTGTCACTATGAAAAGCAAACTGTATATAGTCCTAGAAACTAAAGATAGATTTCAGCTGTATCTGGAGAACAAAATAGACACAGTAGCCACAGACATCACACTGTTGAGAGACTAAGGGCTGTCTCAAGACATGGTTCTATAGCTTCATCCCTACCTGTGCCCTCTCAACATTATTTTTGATTGAATTGGTGAGCTGAGTGCTGATATAGTACTCTATCCAGGAGCTCTCCCCGGACTCCTGATGACTTGACTCCTGCATTACAGAGACTGGGACCTTCTCCTTCATAAAGCCAGGATGTAAGAGACCCTCACAAGAGACAACATGCAATTAATGGTCTTCCTGGATTATATGTGCACAGCTCAACAGCAAAGACACACCTTTTTGGTGGTCAATTATAAGTTACAAGACTGTAATCCTAAGTAGTCCCTCCTGTTCCCAGCCCGCCTCCGGATCCAAGCAGATGGACAAACACCTTCCTTTACTGATCCCAATAAGGTATGGAGTGGGCAGAACACCACTAAAGTGTGGTGTCCCTCTCATCTCAGGCATTACCTGCCAACAAGCGTCCTCCACTGGAAGTTGAAGGAAGCGAAGGGAGTGGTGGGGACATTGGGCCTTGTGGAGGCCCTGATCCCCTGATTTGGAACAGTTGATATAGAAGTGTAGGAAGGCATTGCAGGTGGCAGCTGCTTTCCTTGAACCCGCTGCACCATCAGATGCAGAAGAAGATGATGCCAAATCCACCAGTGAAAGGGGCTCTGATTTGTTCCTATTTCAACTGAACTCCGGTACACCCTCTTTTGTTACTCCACATACAGCAGATGACATACTTTAACTGATTTGTACTCACTGCCACTCTGCTGAAGCAAAGCTCCAGGCCTCACTGCTTCCCTGTACAGAGTTGGCCAGAGGCAGATGTAACTTCAGAACTGTAGCACAACTACTGTTTAATGCCAGAACCCACATGCTGGCAAATTACGTTTACAAGTTTGGACCGGATGCAATTCTGTCTCTGCTCCCTAGGGTATTTTATGCTATTTATTGTTGTTTTGTTTTGGATCAAAGTTATGGACTGCATCTGTCCATTGCACTTCCCACTATTGATGCCTGACCCCATTTACTAGGTAAAGACTGGGGTCACATAGTAGAAATAGCCTTTCTGCAGGAGTCCCACTTCACACAAGTGGAGGCCTGTAAAAACCGTGGAGAAGCCAAGTCTATTCAACCAGATACTCCACCCACACTTGCAGGATATTGGTGGGGATCCAAGCTAGAGTCCCATTGTAACAGATGACAGTGATAGATCCTGAGGACCATTACGTGTCTGTTGAGGGTCATTTGGAGGGCCAAATGATACTGCTCACTGCAATCTATGCTCCCAACTCAGAACAGGCAGCGCTTTGGCACAACTAATCTTCTTGCACACTCCAGTGGTCTCACATGGGTGACTGGTGGTGAATTTAATAGTGAAAATAAGACAGCGTTGATTGCCATTGGGATGGAAGACTCATGGAACTCTTCATGCACAGGGCCACCACCGACCAAAGAAAGAATGAAGTCCTGCTACGTTGAGTGGGTAACACAGTCTATATCTCGCTTGCTCTCATTAGGGTGACTAACTATCAATTTTCTGGACTTCAAGTCTACCTGGTTGCTAGAACCTTACCTGCAAAACATTCTTGATCCAACCAATAGGAAGCTCTATATGCATTTCAGATTTGGTTCCCTCCTTCTCAAAACCTTTACCAGCAGATGGCAGAATAAGGCCCCTAGTAACAAGTTATGCCCCTGCTGCAACCTGCACCAGGAGTCAACTGCCATGTCCTCTTTGCGCGCCCATCTACGCTCCCCTACGAAGGAAATGGCTCACGTCAACCTGCAAATGGCTTGGGACCCGAGATCACACTGCAGCCATGAGAGTTTTAAAATCAGACTCCCGTCTGCCCATTGCCATTGCAGTTGACAAATTTCTCTTAGGAATGTGGCGCATCAGAAGGAAATTGACTAAGACTGCCTAACCCTGTGTCCCAACAGTCTTACATGTTCATTTCTGCACCATTACTGTATCCCAGAACTGTGTTTTGCCACACTCTTCTTTTATTGTACTTCATTTTGTGCATTACCATGTTTTATTTATTTTTAGCCAAGTTTAATTTTATGAATTGTAAGTTATTATTTATTGTGGTGCGATGTGACTTTTATGGAACTAGATGGCAAAATAAAGCTTATGATGAATAAATAAACATCTGAATAGGTCCTTACCCCTCCAACCCAGACCACCTCCACCTCGCACGAGCAGACATTATACACCTGGCTACAGCAGTGACACTTAGTTGATGTTTGGCACAAGTGCAACAGACACGAGGGTTCACTTATTTTTTTGGCATGCTCTCAACTTACACATATATATATGGATTGCCTCATTACCACAGCAGACATACTACCCTACATCACACATATAGAGTACTTGGGCAGGACACACTCTGACGATAACCACAGCATGAGCTAAGGTTGGGACTATGCTCGTCCTATCTATACATGTGCCTCCAAAACCCTGTGCTTGAAGACACTCCATCCTCTTGCTATATATATCTGATGTGAGAATTACATTCTACAATGTTTCTTGTACTTGACAAAATGCAAAAAAGAGTTTAAAAAAACAGTCTGATGCAGAGCCTTCCCACTTCTTTGTGCTTATGTTGTGTATATTTCTGCTTTGCGACAGACTCTTCACTATCTGTTGTGAGAACTATAACCTTGTACAAAGGTTATGTCTGTGCTACAGCCATACTGTTACATTTGAAAAGGAGCCTCTTTCAAGCCAGCTACAGGAACTTATAGTGTTGATCCAAATCCCTTGTCTAGAAAATAAGAGTAAAAATAGAACCCAAACTGCCCGACTTTGCTCCATTTCCAAGTTCTTCTTGACCAAGTAAAAAGCATATGATAGCCAGTTTCCCAGTGGTGAGGGGCCTTCCCCAAACCCACTGTATGTGTTGAACTAACGACAATACAGCTTGAAGTTACTCCTAGTGAAACCTTAAATTGAAACTAAAGGTTGAATGATCCAACAAGGGGTATGAGGTACAGCTGACAAACCAAAAAAACTTTGAATTAAATGTTGTTAAACAAACAGGCATTGATACATATTTCTGTATGCAACAACTGTTCAGTCAAATCTACACCACTGATATTGAGTCCTTTGAGAGTCAAAGGCAAGATACTGCCAATGAGTTATTGGCGTTGTAGCTGAGTATGCAAGCAGAGATGCAATTATGTAAAATGCACAGAGAAGTGTATCGCAAAGAGTTATTAGCACTGTAGTGGACCTACCCACATTCGACGGGAATGCAAACCGGAGGGTAGGTCCACTACGAAAGACCACGGACCCAATTTGTCCACTCTAGTCCTGGGTTTGCACTTCCCATGGAGCTACATCTCTCAAATGGGGATGGACGACCTTTTCTTGACATTATCAGTTGACTGAATGTAAGTGGCTGTTTTTTCATAATTGTTATTTGGAGAAGCTATATTTTTTGGTCCTGATGAAGCGTCAATGGATCCAGATGGACCACTAGACGCGAAACATGTCGATCCCATATTAGAGATACTACAATGATTGTGGTCCTTTGGTGTGTTTTGAAAGTTGTTGAGCATTGCACTCAATTTTTTCACTTTCACCTTTAGTTTTTAATCTTGGTCTTCATCTCTTATATACTGATTAAATTCATGATGTGATTTGGAGATAAATAACCAATTGTAATCCGTTCTTTTTGCTCTCCTACTTGTACTAATGCCTGGTTTTAGGTACGTTTCTCCTTTAATAGTTCGAACCCACCAGTCACTATAAAAGTAGTACGGCTTAGAGCCCCCATTTGGGGAGCCCATCAGGCATTGCAGCGCCGGCCTGGCGAGGAGCATTTCCCGATGAGGATGCCAGTCATCCATTGTGATGCGTGAGGGTCCTTGCTCCTGTAGCACTAGGTTCCCTAGACCATTTTGTTTAAATTTGGAACAGTGTACCCTTGCTTTGATTGTCATTATTTGGGAGACTGTACACTGGACCACTAACCTCCCGATCCCCCCCCCCTTTTTTGCCTTGGACACACACAATTGGCATTTGTGGAATTGATCAGCCAGGTACATGCAACTACTTGTCTGGAATAGTTGGTAAATGAGTGCTTTACCTTCTGAGATAATTACAAATGACTGCAGGAGCCTATACTGTGCCTTGTGATCCTTACCCACCATGAAGCGTACCTTCTTCTTGACTCTACAATATTAACATGCACTTTTTTGCATTCCATGAGCCTTCTCTTCTTGTGCACGAAAGCTACATAACATTCCTGCTTATCGAATGGTTTCAGCTCTGCACCCAAGAGGGACATTCCGAGAAGAAGAATGCAGACACACCATTCATTTTTGTATTTATAATGTGGAAAGTATTATTTTTCTTTTCTTAAGAAAACATGTTTTGAGGAACTGTGTGGGTTCTCCCTATTTTGGATTTTGCAACCCTAGGTAGATAATTTGGGACTCCGAGTCTGAAGGACTGTTTGCAATGCAATTGGTAACTGAACTGCATCATTCCTTCCAAAAAAGATGTGATGATGTGCTGCTCATCTACTTGATGAATGCTGTGATTGTCTTTGTCTCACCTTTGCCCAACTCCCCGTTCCCATCTATTTAATAAACCTCTAACACTCTTCCCCAGGCCGCATGATCTATTGATTACAGGATCTTCTGACCAGCCCACGCCACCCCTACTACCACCACCCAGCCATGAAAGGGACATCATCATCATAGTGCAAAGTCTTACTTAGAACACTGTCTCTCCCAGGTAGTACTGGTGTAAACTATGGCCTGATTCACAAAGGTAAAATTACACTTTGGTGTAGGTTTACTCTTGCAGTGTAACTGTACTACCAGCCAGCAAATTTGTAGGTAGTAACCAAAGTCTAGTAATAAGAATAACTCCTTTCAAAAGGATAGGAGTTACTTACTACTCACAAAATTACTACTTGAAAAGTTGTTACTGATGGAAAAGTTACTAGCCGTAAACTTGCACTGCAAGAAACATCAAAAGTGTAACTTGTTACCTTTGTGAATCAGAACTTGTGTTGCTTACCAAATGTATGCAAGATGCTGCAACCATCTCCTGAATCATGAATCCAAGTTTTTGTACGTTTAGTTTGAAACTTTTTTAACAACTGCAATAGTCGCTAACTCATCAGATTGCTTTGTAGAAGTACTACTGCTAATTGTTCTTGGTATGACATTTTTGTCATGGAAGTCTCTCAGTCTTGGATTACCCACTTAATCTGTGTTTTTTCAAACTAGTTGTCAGTGATTGATAATCCTTCTGATTAAACCTACAATAGTAGTTCACTTTGCCGGCATCATTCAGCATAGTTGTGACCTCACTTTGTTAATACCATCCCTGTTAGTGTTAGCCCACTACTATCAAAAGCATTTGGAAGGCCTTTTAAAAAACCCACAATAAGGTTTGGGAAGATTAAGAGAGGTAGCAGTCATCACTTAATCCATTCAGGTAAGAACTAAGAAGTGAGCTAGTTAAGAACTTATTACTGAAACCGTTCTCGGGAAGAAGAGATAGATAAGTAAGATTAGGTGCCTGATTTAGATATTGGCAGAGGAGTTACTCCATCACAAATGTGACGGGTATCCAGTGGGTATAATGGGATCGTAATATGGCAGAGGGGATATCCATCATGTTTGTGATGGAGTAACCTGCTCCACCAGGATCTAATTCTGGACCCTGACATTTTTGTGTATGTCGTTAGCATATCCACTAGTGGTCAACAGTGACAGAGCATAGAACAAGGGGCTGGGTGCCGCAAAACCTCATTGGCTATCTCCTGTTGGAAAGAATGACCTCCAGCATCAGAAGTCGGTATATCAAGAAAGAAAGAAAAAGAAAAACACAAATTGTAATGCTCAGTTCAAACACTTCTTTATACTATAGTGGTAGAGTAGCAGAACATTGCTGGTCCCCGGCGGTCAATGGAATTTTTTATGTGATTACTCATAGAGCCAGGTTTTTCCCACATATGCGTCACATAATTCAATAGCACTGACTGCACGGATTCAATCCAGAACACCATCATAACCAAAAAGTGATTTTCATTTAAAGGATTTCATAGTGAAACCTACAGGACACTAAGGACTTGATTTAGATGTTGGCGGACTAGTTACTCCATCTTAAAGGTGATGGAAATCATGTCCCGTGAAATCAAAATCCTGTTATGTCCTAGGGGATATAGATTTTGGAGGACGGTATATCCATCACCATTGTGACAAAGAAACTTGTCCGCCAATATCTAAAGGAGGCCTTATGTGTGTATTGACTAACCTCTCATTAATGAGTGAGTGTATATGCTCCACAGTTAATAGTATACTTGACTATAGTATATATGCAAGATTAATGTAAGCATGCTGTTGAGTCTCCTACACTGCAGAGTGTTTTGGGGCAGTTGTAATAGCATTATAATTTATTAACTTTATTAATTCCAATAGCCTTGCTCTTCTCTGATTGCTTATTCAGTTATACCCTGACTTAAACTTAGGGGCAGATTAGATACTCCTTCTCACACGTGACGTACAATGGATATCCCGTCGACCATAAGTAGACATTGCACTCTGCACTGTCATGGAAATTGATAGCTCAGTGTATAAATAGACAAGATTAGGGGGTCCATTACCATGGCCACTCTATGTTTGTTTGCCTGTACTTTGGTACTGTTTGTTAAAAAAAGCCTTTTCAACCAATTTGTTTGGTGAATCATGTTACCAAAGACATGTTCTTTTAGCAGTACTACCCAAGACATATAACAGAGAAGCGAGGGAAAGCTTACTAAAAAAGAGAGCAGAAGAATGTTACAAACAAGAGAAAGTCAGCCACAGAAACAGGAAATATAAAACCCACAGGGTAATTCAGGGATAATAAACATCAGATGGGGGAGCTGAAAAAAAGTAGATAGAATACACAAGGCCATAATTTTACTAGTGGGAAGTGATAAAAGTAAGAAATACTAATAAACGTGAATTGCTGGGGACAGCTGAACCATCTGCCGCAGCACTGGTGGAAGTGGTGGTGGCAGTGCCATGCAGCGCTTGGCCCTCGGATGACCTTTTGCCCTTAGGTTCTTATGAAAGGAAGAGAGAAGATTTAAAAAATGATTAGTGGTACTGTGCACAGAAGCATTTTGACAGCCTGAGCATTGTACTTTCTATATAAGGTAGCCTACTCTTAGTTTCCTAATCTAAAATTAGATTTAGAACTACATATACATTGCAACAAATGATCTTTGCTTCTCTGTCCCCTTTGATGGGTCAAGTTAGTCTCCTTTGCAAATTCCACATCAGGGAGATTGCCACTGTATGAGCTACCTAAAGCACAGAAAAGAAACCCGACACCCCTGTTATACTACTATGAATGTTATTAATTAGCGCCTTCAGATGACTACTCTGTGCATGCAGAAGTGGATGTGCATTTTCAATACAATTTAAAGGACAACTTGTTGTTTACCACCTCCAATAGTACATCTAGAAATTCATTCCTCTCAGAACTTATTTTGCCAGAAAATTACAAATTCAGATCATTCGCATTCAACATATTGCTAAACTTTAAAGGCTGTCTCTGTCACTTTTCCATATTAGGAATGTCACCAATATATCAAATCCAGTTTGTGTAGTTTAAACTTGGAGTTTTTGGGGAAACATAGGTTTTATTAACTATAACTAGGCTTTATTCTTTGTTTTTTGCATTGCATTTCAATGTTTTTTATTATTTTTAATTAAACAATGTTTCAAATAGCAGAGTCCAATCTCGCAAGTGGAGAGTTGTGATGTGGAGTGTCGTACAGTGGAGAGAAGTGTTGTAAAGTCTATTGTCACAGACTGGAGTACTGTAGATTAACTGAGTGGCATAGCGTAGATTGTAGTAGCATATTGTAAAATGCAGTAAAGTATTATATAGTATAGTTGCATGGTATCTCATATAATGGAGTGAAGTATTGTAGACTGGATTAGCAAGTTGTGCAGTGGAATGGTGTGTCAAACAGCAGAGCAAGGTGTTGTAGACTATCATAGAGAAGAGTAGAGTGTTTTAGAGTGGAATATCTTCAAGTTGAGTTTCGTAGAGTACAGTGGACAAGAGTGTCTTAGAGGGGAGTGCTGTGTCATTTAGTGGAGTGGGGTATCATAGAAATAACTTTGGTGGTGTGTCATTGAGTGTCATACAAAGGAGTGTAGTAAAGTGTCATAGAGTGGATGGGCACAGAGTGGATTAGAGTGTCACAGAGTCACATAGAATATAGTACAGAGTGAAGCGCAATATGATACAGTGACGTAGAGTGGAATAAAGTCATAAAGTGTAGTAGAGTGGAGTATAGCTACATACACTGGAGTAGGACAGTGTAGAGTGGAGTCATGTGTCATGGAGTGGACTGTTGTGTTGTAGAATATAGTAGTGAGGAGTGCAGTAGAGTGGAGTGGCATGCCATACAGTTGCATAAAGTTTCATAAGTTGGAGTACAGTGTTGTACAGTAGAGTGTAGTGGGGTGTCATACATTGTTGGAAAGTGATGCAGACTACAGTAGAGTAGAATGAGATACACTCTAGTAGATTTTTGTAGAGTGGAGTGGTGTACAGCACAGTGTTATAAAGTGTGCTAGTGGACTGGCATACAGTGTTATAGAGTACAATGGCACTGGGTGGCATAGAGTTGAGTGGTGTACAGTGGAATAGTGGAGTAGAGTGGAGTAGTGTGCCACAGTAGAGTGGAGTAATGTGCGATATAGTGGCATACAAAGAGGTGCCTACAGTGTTGTATATTGAGGACTAGAGTATTGTACAGTGGAGTAGAGTGCTGTATGGTGGTATACAGCATAGTACAGTGCTGTACAGTGGAGTGAAGTGGTATTGACGGGGTAGTCTCAGAGAGTGGTATACAGTGCTGTACAGTATTGTAGGGTGAAGTTTCATTGAGTATAGTCTCATACAGTAGAGTGGAGTACTTTGGCATACATAGAAGTGGCATATAGTGCATTAGAGTGCTGCCATTGGAGTGTACAGGCATAGAGTGGACTACAGAGTTGGACAGTGGAGTCTATGGTATAGAGTGGAGGAGAATGTCATAGCATTCCATGAAGTGTGGTAGAATTTTTTTGAATGGAGTTATATATAGTGGAGGAAAATGATTTACAATTTGAGCGGTATAGTGTGGAGTGGAGTACACTATAGTGAAGTTGAGTGGATAAACTTAAAGTTGAGTAGTATACAATGGAGAAGCATACAATAGAATACTGTACAGTGGAGTGTAGACGATTGCAGTGGCATAGAATGGAATAGCATAGAGTGGAGTAGTGAACAGGGGAGTGGTGTAGAGTGGATAGGGTACAGTGGATTTGCATAGAGTAGTATAGCATAAATTGAAGTGGCATAATGTAGAGTTGAAGAAACAGTTATAAATTGGAGTGGAGTCTCATACAGTAGAGTGGAGTGCTGTCATGCAGTGTTGGAAACTGCTGTAGAGTGGAGTAGAGTGTTGTCCAACAGAGTGTACGGGCATAGGATTGAGTGCAAATTTGGACAGTGGAGTGTATGGGGAAAGGCCTGGCCTGCTGTCAGGCCCTGCGGCCAACACCCACAAGCATCCAACCCTGAGCCACATACACGCTTTGGCTGTGAGCAGTGTGGCTTGGCTGCAGGGCCTGATGTGTGGCCAAGCCCTGTGGTCAAACCCCACAAGCATTTTACCCTGCTTCATGCACAGCTTTAAGCCGTGCATAGCGGGACATGACCTGCCACCAAGCGCTTCAGCAGACTCCAAAACACTGAAGACAGCAGCTGAAGTGAGTGGCAAACTAGTTTTGAAAATTTTGTGAGGACTCATCAAATGGCACCACAATTATTGGCAAAAAAGTGCTTTTCCATTGGAAACTAGGTCCTAATTACAACTATACATATATATATATATATATATATATATATATATATACTCTCTAAATTGCTTCCAAGTGGCATAACACTCCTAACAAATGTTACTGCCCAAAGAAACAGTTGTGACCATGATTGTCCTCTCACATGTGCAGCGTTTATTAATTCTAATGGCAAACAGCAATTAATCCTGACACGTTTTGAGAGCTATGCTCCCTTGATTATAGGGTGTGCTGGACCCCTATGCCTCAGTGCACACACCACTGCAATCGACCCAAGAGCAGTCGATGCTCCAGCAAGTAAAAACCTTACTACAGCTGCCAACAACATGAGGGGGGTGATGCGGAAACCAAAAATTAGTGCGCCCAGCTGTGCCTCACTGAAAATGGGAGAGGATCGCATTCCTGTGCACCTATGTCGTCCTCAGGAGGTGCGGGTGACACCGGCACTGCCCACTTCTGCCATGGGGTAACTGGAATGGAGTGGACTGAACTGGTCAGGAAGGGTAGGAATTGGATTAGGATAGAGAACCTGGGAAGGAAAAAGGTAATAGGAGGATAACAGGACAGGAAATGAAAACAAAAAATTATGTACAAAAACACAAAAACACAGAAACATAAATACACACAGGGAAAGACAGACAGTGATAAAAATAATTAAATAAAAGGTGTGATTGGCAAGTGGTAATCAGATGGGGGTGGATTAGGTAGGACTGAAAAATTAGGAAAGAGCAAGCAGGAAAACGAAATAGGTATGCTCTTGCGAACTGCGTGGTGACGTTTGTGCTGATTTTTCGGTTCAGAAAGAGTTACCAGCGGAACTCCAATGAATCTCGCTGAGTTTTTGGGTAAGTCCACGGAGTACCCCAGAGTGAAATTTCACGGTTTCCCCCTATCCCTAGTTCACACATGGTGATAGAGCGTTCCGTATTAACAATTTACCTGTGTTCTGGACGCTCTTTAGGTCGATGAATCTTTTGACCAAGTGGGACTCTTCTTACTCGAGAGAAGATCAATCTTGTCAACTCAATAATCGATAATCTTTAATCAATAACGAACATAAGCAACATCACGAACAACATAGCATCTCACAATTAATCCAGACATTATGTCGGCGAAACCGTGACCTTTCGGACGCGAATAACCACACCAGCTTTATGCGAAGTTTGTCAATTTATTTCCCTATATTAACAAAGCTAGCACAATGTAAATGTGCCTCAACACCAAATGATAAATGTAAATGAACATTAATATCTGTCCATGTCTACGGAAGAGATGTAATCTATGCAGCATTTGAACAACAATGCCTTCTATAATGGCAATGCAAACTACTAAAACAATAATCTGTAATGAACTAATTTCATACATTGATCAGCATAACAAGGTCTCAAATTGCATCGTGCGACAATGAATCCTCACCTAACCTCAAATTAACATCAGCATGTGGGACTTCATGCAAAATAATTTAGCAACCTTAATTTGGAAAACTTCTAACTAGGGCACTAATCAAAATCAGCAGTTGGTTACCTAAAAAGAAAACACAATGCAATTGTACATTTACATCTTTTCATATTTACCAAATTCAATCAGCATTCAAGGAAGTCTTCGTCTCGCAGGTACCAAGTTCAATCGGCATTGGGACGGGGCAAGGGTAGGGTGGACGGGGCAATTGCCTCACGGCGGCAAGACTAAGGACAACTACTTCATGCAAGGGACGAATCAAAGTTAAAGTCTCTAGGGCAAAAATCTCTTTCTCTCGACTAGAGAAAGAATCAGGGTCTCAATCAAAATGACGTCGCTCATCAATTGGCTCGATGGGGCAGAAGAAGGAGGTCCTTTCCTCCTCGTGCATCTGATTTTTATAGACAACAGTTCAAATCCAGTAGGGTCTTCCATTGGAGGGTTCATAGGTTAGCTTCAAATTGACCAATCAAAAACAACAGTTTACAAGCTTTTACTTAAGCATACATTATCCTTGGAGTCGGGTACGCAAGTTGCAACATTTTATGTCAGTTAGCTCACTCTCAGAGCCTCCATTGTCCGCACCTGCAGATTGACCTTGGAGAGAAAAAGAAGATGCCTTGCTGGCATGAAACCTTAAGATAAGCATGTGAACCGAGTCTACTGGAAAAAGCTTCAAGCAAGAATACACGTTTATTAGCACAGTGGAAAAATACGAGCATCGAACCCGTGAGACAAAGCAGCTAGGCCGAAGCCTCTACTAAAGTTAGGCTAAGCTAATGCATTTTAAACGAGCAAATCATGGCACACGTTTACGATTATGTCGGATTAGTACATTTCTAATACATCACGTTATATAAAGCACGCTTATAAATGTTGGCAAACTACTCTGGGGGCACATTTTGTCCCCGTACAATCTTCATTAGTTCGGTTAGAGTCACACATGATTATTGCAATACTACGTTTATGCGCTAATAAATGAAAAACCTTCATTTCCGCGTCACCAATCCCTCCTCTGATGACTACTTGTCATCACACAAACCATGCCCACAAATTTTATTCCATTAAAATTCTGTCAGTTCCCTTTTCCTTTTAGTTCCCCTAGTTTGCGCTTTGTATTCTTCTGCCATTCTTTTCATTATTTTCTCTTCTTTTCTTCTCTTAATTCTTTCCATAATCATTATTATTCCCCTTTTTATTCCCCATATTCCAAAGATGCAAATTAGTACTATTAGTATTCCCTGTATTATTTTCAGTAAAATTCCATTCCAAATCCCACCTAACCAATGTCCCACTGACGCAATTCCTTTTCCAACTTTCTCCCAAACTCCTGGTTCTTTCAGTTCCTTCAAATCTGCACTCTCTTTTGTTAGATTAGCAAGCATAGTTTTAATCTTCACACTATTGTCAGGTATGTAAGTACAGCAGTGTCGTGCACCAAGCATTTTGCAAACGCCGCCATCCTTTGCTAAAAGAATGTCTAAGGCAAGCCGGTTTTGAAGAGTCATAGCTCTTTCCGCTGCAAGTTCAGCATCCATCAGGATTATAGCACCTGAAAACTTTGTCAACATGTTATCCACTATAGTAGACAACTTTCGTATTCTGATGGAATTCAACACAACTCCCAATGAAGGAATCATGGCTCCAAATATATCTCCTACCACAGCAGCTGCGGTCTCTCTTTTCTGGATACGATGGGATCCAGACTTCTTTGGAAGCACCGATAGGTCATCCAGTTGATAAACCTTTGGGAACACTATACCCAAATAACATCTCCCCCACCATCCCTTTGGAAGACGATAATAGGCATTATGCCCACAAATGTAATATACACCCGGTATGACAGGGTCAAGTCCGTTCAGCATGAATGTCCATTTGGCCTAAAAGATGAACGTGTGTTTACACTCACTCGCACCCACAAAAATGTTATCATAATAAGACTCACCACGATATATACAAAATTTCCCTACATGCCAAGCATCTAAAGCTATTCTCCCTTGTGTTTTTATTGCAGCAAAAGCATAATTATCTACTGAGGTCCTTTCGTGTAGTTCCTTTTCTAATTTTACATTCATTTGTGCTCTCCTATCATCCGTGCGATCTAAGAAGCTTATTTCTGTTGCAGTAAGCGAGCAGGTAAGATTTTCCCTATGAGCGTGAGCCGTTTCAAAAGGCAGCATTGGCTCGAAAAATTCCCTCATTATTTTAGCATCCCAATCTTTAGCAGTCTGGCTTAGCTGTGTAATTATAGGCACATACGCAAAAGTAACATCATAATTTGAATAAAAGTACTGTATGTTAGTCTGACCATAAAATCTAGATGTTACTATACTACATGTAATCCCATACGTAAGAGGCATATGGTGATAAGTCACCGCTTCCGTTACCGATGTCGGTATCTGTGTGCACACGTAACAATCTTTCGCATCCATAGTCTCCACATACTCTGTTAGTAAGCGATAGAAAACGTTATATGAAAGTTCTTTCTTCTCATGCAGTTGTCTCTCGTCTAACTCTAATCTTTTCAATGCAGATAGTTCAGTGACAGGAACAGGAACAATAGTAGTAGCATCAATTTTCTCACTTTCCCCCTTTCCACGCATTCCAAGCACTATTGCCATTATTATTATTATACATGCAACTACTAAGCCGACACACACATGTTTACAATATTTCATTCTACCGTTCTGTGTAGCGTATCTAGACATGATCTGTATAGAATCAGAGAGCTGAAAACACTTATAAAAGAAAACGAGGTAGCAATTCGTTACAAAGCTGAACGAGCGCAATGTTCACACAGTTCTCTTCAGGAGGCCAGTCACTTATCGGTTAGCAGCAAAGTCTCAATTCTGTTTTAAGTGTCAATTCAGGTTATCAATGTCTCATCAGGTTAACAAATGTCTCATCCGATTTTGCAATGTCTCTTTAGCCAGTTCTCAGCTGGTTGTATCACGTTAGGTTATAGCAAGCAATGTCCTTCACCAGCTTTTCAATCAACAGCGTCTAGAAAACTTTTCTTTTCTATTGGTATCTCTTCTTCTTCGTTCTCAAGGCTAAGAGATACAAATTCGTCAGCCCAATCGTCATTGACTGCATATGCCCATTCTGGACCGGAATACCTCCTGTTTGGTATTCTTTTCCTTTTCAATTTTGCCTCTCTCTTTGATTCTGCCTCGCTGGTACTCTCCTCTTTGGTCAAGTCTTTTTCTTCACTTGATGCCGGTACCACGATAGACACTTCCTTTCTCTTCTCTTTCACCTTTGGCCCTTCACAGTCTATCGACTTTCTCCTCGTCCTCAGCTTTTCTGGTGATATGCTCGGTCTTTTCCTTGCACTGTGACCATTTGATGGACCTGCGCTTTCTTCTGAAGAAGACTGAACACTTGTGCTCTGTTTTTCTTTGTCCCCTTCTTCTTGGGAATCAGTCACGTTTTCCCTCTCTTTTCCTGTACCGTCTGCTTCTGGGAAAGCCCTCCTCTGATCAGGCTCTCCTGCTTTCTCACCTCTTTCTGTATCGTCTGTTTCTGGGAAAGCCCTCCTCTGATCAGGCTCTCCTTCTTTTCCACCTCTTTTGAGCCCGTTACTTTCGTCAGGCTCTTTGTCACTTTCGGCTGCTTCAGGCTCTTTGCTACCCTCAGCTTCTTGTTCGCTGTCTGAGGTTTCTCCTTGGTCTTCCCCAAGTGAGTGGGTTGCTTCGTCCTCAGAGAATGTTTCTCTCTCCTCTGTTGCTGCTTGTTCGCTTCTAGTTCTGTTTTGCTCTGTCTCAGCGCTTGGCACTTTATTATCAGGTACTGGCAGTTTCAGAGCTTCAACTTCCTCTTCTGTCGGACACAACACTTTCTTTGTGTGACTGGCGTGAATCCAGTTGGGAACTCCCGCACACTTCACAGCAGTAGTTGTTGTCAGGATCACTTGGAAAGGGCCTTTCCAACGGGGTTCCAGACACGACTTCCTGACGTGCTTCTTTATCACGACCCAGTCACCTGCTCTCAGTGTGTGTCCTGGACCTTGGATCGGTGGCAAGCTGGTCGCTTCCACCTGGTGAGAGAAAGAGCGAACCACGTCAGCTAGACCTTTGCAGTAGTCTAACACCATATCATCTGTAATATTCAAAAGCGCGTTTGCGGGAACTGCAGGAAGTCTCATAGCCCTGCCCATGAGAATTTCGTGCGGGGACAGTCCAGTCTTCCTGTCAGGGGTGTTTCTCATTGACATTAACACCAAAGGCAACGCGTCGGGCCATTTCAAATTTGTCGATGCACATATTTTCGCCATTCTTGATTTCAGGGTACCATTCATTTGCTCCACCAGTCCTGATGCTTCGGGACGATAGCTACAGTGCAGCTTTTGCTCAATGTTCAGCGCTTCGCAAAGTAACTTTATGACCTCGTTATTGAAGTGACTTCCCCTATCTGATTCTAAAGAGATCGGGATTCCGAAACGTGGTATTAACTCCCTCAACAATAGCTTAGCAACTGTGAGGCTGTCATTTCTACGTGTGGGGTATGCTTCAATCCAGTGACTAAAAATGCACACAATCACCAACACATACTTCAGACCACCATGCACAGGCATCTCAATGAAGTCCATTTGCATTCGGCTAAATGGTCCCGCTGCCCTGCCTATGTGTCCCATGTTCACGACTGTTCCCTTTCCTGGGTTCATCTGCTGGCAAGTGACACATCGGTGGCAGACGGCTTCTGCAACTTGACGAAATCTGGGGTTAAACCAATCAGTTTTGAACAATCTTATCATGGCATCTCTCCCTAGGTGAGCTTGCCCATGATAGAACCGCGCTAGCTGCGATAAGAGACCATTCGGTAAGACACATTTTCCTTCATTTGAAACCCACAGCTCATCTGGTCTCTGTACACATTGTGATTTAATCCAGGAAGCCTTTTCATCCTCTCTGACGCTATTCTGCAATGCTTTTAGTTCATCCATTGTATCTACAACCTTCAAAGCAAATGCTTCGGCTGGTTCAAGCTCTGGTTCAGTGATCGAGTTCCATTCATCCTTGAGCAATATACAGTTCAAGGCACAAAATCTTGCGACTTGATCCGCATATGCGTTTCCCAAGGAAACATAGTCCTGTCCTTTTGTATGCGCACTACATTTCACCACTGCAATCTCGGCTGGCATTTGAATGGCATGTAACAATTCCCTTATTCTCTCCCCGTTTTTCACTGGGGACCCTGAAGAAGTCAGGAAACCTCTCTGTGACCACAGTTGCCCAAAGTCATGTACAATTCCAAACCCGTACTGACTATCAGTGTAGATAGTAACCTTCATTAATGTTGACAGTTGACATGCTCTCGTAAGGGCTACAAGCTCTGCTACTTGTGCAGAATAGACCCCTTGAAGCCAGGACGCTTCCAGGACACCTGCTACAGTACATACAGCATATCCTGCTTTCAATACTCCCATTGCATCCCTTAAACATGACCCATCAACAAAAACAATTTGATCATTTTCATCAAGCTTAGTATCCCGGATGTCAGGTCGTGGTTTTGTGCAAAATTCAGTCACCTGAAGACAGTCGTGCTCGACATCTTCAGCGTTCTCAATTTCAGCATTTTCACCAGGAAGCAAGGTTGCTGGATTCAACGTAGTGCACCTTTTCAGCTGCACATTCGGTGAGGCCAGAATTATCGTTTCATACCTTGTGAGCCTTGCTCCAGTCATGTGTTGAGTTCGGGAGCGGGTCAAAAGAATCTCAACTGAGTGAGGGACCATGACTGTTACTGGATGTCCCATCACTATTCCTTCACTCTGAGTGAGGCTGATACCAACTGCTGCTACGGCACGCAAGCACCCTGGCAGTGCTGCTGCGACCGGATCCAAAGTAGCTGAAAAATATGCTACTGGTCTGTTTATGCCGCCATGGGCTTGTGTCAAGACAGACAAAGAACATGCATCACGTTCATGACAAAACAATGTGAAGGGCTTCGTGTAGTCAGGCATACCTAAAGCTGGAGCCCTGCACATGCACTCCTTTAATTCAATAAAAGCAATCCATCTCATCTCCTTTCAGCTCAATCGCATCCAACGCATCCTTCTGGGTCAGTTTCAGCAAAGGCTTTGCTAGAGCCGAGAAGTTGGGAATCCACTGGCGACAGTAGCTCACCATCCCCAAAAACTTCCTCACCTCCCTTCTCGTCTTTGTTGGACTCATCTGAAGTATGCTCGTGATTCTCTCCTTCATTATTCTTCGTGACCCTTTCTCTATCTGGTGGCCCAAGTATTTCACTTTCTTCTGACAGAACTGTAATTTCGAAGGAGACACCTTGTGTCCATTCCCTCCCAAATGGTTCAGTAGAGCAATAGTGTCAGCTGTGCAGTCGCTTTCCGTCTTGGATGCGATCAGCAAGTCATCAATATACTGTACTAGGGTTGACTCGAATGGCAATTTTAATGCTTCCAAGTCTTTCTTCAGGATCTGATTGAAAATCGATGGTGACTCAGAAAACCCTTGAGGAATTCTGCACCAACTGTAAACTCTGTCTAGGAATTTGAAGCAGAAGAGAAATTGGCTGTCCTCGTGAAGAGGCACCGAGAAGAATGCTTGTGACAAGTCGATGACTGAGAACCATTCAGCATCACAAGGAATTTGGAACATTATCACAGCTGGATTCGGTACTACAGGGCAGCATTTCACCACAATGTAATTAATTTTTCTCAAGTCCTGCACAATTCGGACCTTTCCACTCGGCTTTATTAGTCCCATTATTGGTGAATTACATGGGCTGCTCAACACTTCTTTCAGTACTCTCTGTTTTACAAATTCGTCAATTAGTTGGGCGACTTTCATGAGGGTGTCTTGTGCCATGTGGTATTGTGGGGTCTGGGGAAATACTGCATTGGGTTTTACGGTCACCTTCACTGGTTCCACTCCTTTCACCAATCCCACCTCCTTTCCTGTCATATCCCACACTTCTTTTCCCACTGTTTCCTTTAATTCAGCTGGAATATCCTCTTCAGTTATCATCGGGAAAAGGTTAATCAAAGGATATGCTTCATCGACAGTCTCTACGCTGTCCCCTTCTTCGCTGTCCTCCTCTTCCTCATCACTGTTCGTCTCAATTGTAATTCCATTGTTCGAACACGTGATCGAGCATCCCAATCTGCACAATAGGTCTCTCCCTAACAGTGCTACTGGGCTTGAGTCACAGACCACAAAATTGTGTGTCCCTTGATAGTTACCAATGCTGACTGGTACCGGATCTGTGATTGGGTTCGTCAGGTGCCTGTTCGCTACTCCCACCACTTGAACCGTTTTCCCTGAAAGGGGCAAGTTTGGTACTTCAATGCTCCTGACAGTGGAGCGTGTGGCTCCTGTGTCAACCAAGAAGGAGACACGATAACCCATCACTCTTCCCTCCACATACGGACCCTTCTGATCAACTTCCAAGGATGCTGCAAGCACACAATTTCCCTCCTCTTCTGAACTTTCACTCTCCCATGCATCGTTTATTCCATTCTCACTGTGTAATGGGAACTGTTGCACTGCGCTATTTGTGTTCATCACCTGACCCGATACCTGTGGAGGAACCATCGCTTGCTGCTGATTCATTGGTGCTAAGGGTATTTGCATTGGTTGATTAGGTACCATGGGAAACTGCTGTTGCATTGGTTGCATCTGCGTTATCTGCATACGGGGCATCTGCATCTGCTGCGGCTGCATGGGCTGTAATCCTTGCAGCTGGTTTATGGTTTGAAAATTTGGGTTCGGACCTCTCATTTTCGGTCCTCTCATTGTCTGTAATGCATTGACATCATTGTTCTGCTGACCAATACCTGCACCTTCCTGCACCAACATCGGGCACTCGTGTTTCCAATGTCCGACGATTCCGCACACATGACACGGCATCACCTTCTTCATTGCCTGCACACCCGTCACAACAGTGTTCAAATCCGGACCATTATTCACAAAACCTCCTCTGCCTCTGCCTCTGGCCTGTGGCTGAAACGCCATGTTTCCCTGCAACTGCGGCTGCGGTTGCGGTACCTGCTGTTGGAACCCTTGCAACCCTTGCAGACCTTGCAAACCTGTCTGAGCTGCCTTAAGCTGCGTCATCATCACCTTCTCCTTCAACTTTTTCTGTTTCACTTCAATTTCGTCGCTACAGTATTTCGCATAATTCAAGACTTCGTCAATCGGTTTAGACTGCCAACAAATCAAATGCGACTTTATCATCTGACTTATCTCTGGCCTCAGCCCTTCCACAAATCTAAACACAAAATGAAGCATGTCCTTCGCCTCTATTGTTTCCGTGCCGCTGTAGTTCTTGAACGCCTTTAACAACCTCTCATAGTAACTATGAATCGATTCTTTAGCCTCTTGGGCAGTTCGATCGATCTTCTGCCAATCCACATTTTTCGCGGCAACCTTCGTCTTCAAATGCTCAATCACCTTATAGTACAAGCTCATCACCATAGGTGATGGTGCACCCGTCTCCCTGTCTCTCTCTGGTTCACTTGTCGGCCAACCTACAGCTCTTTTGCAATCTTCCCACAAATCTGCCGGAACCACAATCTCAAAGAGGGTGTTCAGATCTTCCCAAAGACACTTTGCCAACTTCACAAACCTATCAGTCTGCTGATACCATTCAATCGGCTTCTCTCTCAGCTTGGGAAAATCGTCTGTAAAGGACTGAATGTCACTTCTGTGCCACGGTACATGTATCAACTTTCCCCCTGCCGTCTCTCTCATTGATAACATAGTTACTGCTTCACTGCTCTGTCGTCTTTTCTCATTGTTCTCTGGAACACTGTCCTTTTTCTTTTCCCTTCTCTTTACCCATTTGCTCTCCCATTTGTCTAGACACCTCCACACTTGTGCACTCTGCAGCAATTCTCTAAGGTGCGTTTTCATACCTGCCGACCTCATGTGTTCAAAGTCTGTGGTCTCAAAATCCAACCTATAACTCCTGCTCAAATGTTTCATCTTGTCTATCTCAACCCCGTTCTTGTCAGCTATTTCCTGCAACCTTCTATGTATCTTGTTCACCTCCCTCGTAATCCTGGGACACAGATACCTTAGCTCTTCCTCTGTATAGGACTCTAACCTATTCACACCCATAGTCCCTTCCACCAATTCTCCTGCTTCCATGTTCAACCTGACCCTATTCAGGTGGTCCTCTCCTTTTCCACTGACTGGGCTTTGTGTAGAGTTCAGACTGTTAAACCACTGCGTCAGCTGTTGCGCATTTAACCCCATCAGTGTAGCATTCACATCGACTGCCATTGATGGTTGCGGCAACTTCTCAGTTTGTGATGATAGCGGTATCACCAGCGGGGGACTCGACCTCACCACTGTTGACTGAGCGCACATTGGGCTAAACTCCATCAATGATCCTGATCCAGTTGACTGAGCCGCTATCGGAGTTATCCCTGGAGTGTTTTCTATGCACCTCCTCTCCATCCCACTCTGCATCAATGATCCCTGGCCGCTCATACCTGAGTTAGCAGGCTGGACGTACAAAGGTATCGGTGGACCTACAGTTATGGGTAGTGATATCGCATCTGGGTTCTGTCCATTCCCCATGCTCTGAGGCATGTTCATCCCCACACCTTGGGTCATCATTGCCGGCATGCCCATTTGACTCCCCGTTATCTGAGCATGGGCAATTCCCCCTTGCATCTGCTTCTGGGGCGTCAAAAGCTGGGTTGATTCAGCTTGTGCTAACGTAGGGTTGTGACCGTTCTGCATTCCCATTACGGTGGGGTCTAGAACCATTCCCACACCGGGATCACTGTTGTAGTACCTTGGGACCTGCGGCTGATAACTCTCTGCTGGTTTCAACACGGGCACATCTGGGTATATTCTCCTAACCTGCGGTATCTGTGGGGTGAACAGTAGACTCGGATCCTTAGATCCCGATGTCGTTTCTGAATTCGGGGTTCCATTATTCTGTACCTGTGCCGGAGGGGCAGAACTGGTACTTGGACCTTGCTCATTCTCTGCGTAAGGTGGTGGACGATCGTTCAGCAACTGCGTGATGAACTCCTCATCCTCTGACTCATCCTCTCTATCTTTGGAACACCTTTTGTCGGTCTTACAGGTAGCTTTCTTGCCTGTCGCCTCTTCCTCCTTGGCAATTGCAGGAAACAATTTTATCCCTTGCAATACATCTGACCTCCACACTTTCTGCGCATTGTCCCACCTAGCATCCGCTAATGTCTTTTCTACCTTTCTTATCCTGGTCTCGAACTTCTTTTGCTGTTGCTGTCTAGCCATCAGTTCCCAAATTGCTAGAGCCTCAAACTGAGCTGGCCTTGGAGGTACCTTCATATCGTACATCGCGAATCTCAGATTCTCTAGAATCCTTATATTGAATGTCCCATGGATCGGGAACGCTACGCTCCCATGTTTCTCTGTCAACTTGTGCCATTGCTTTAGCCAAAGGCACGGAGCTACTCCCCTTTCCTCCATTACAATGTAAGCTGGTGTACCTTCGGGCGGCGTCTCCTCTCCTACGCTCGCCTTAATGTAAGACTCTCCCTTCATCGCACTCTTGAATGCCTTTAAAAACTTCATTTTCTCATCTTTATTTCACAAAATTTGTAATCAATAGGGTGACTTTATTCCCGGAATACTCTTCACTCGCCTTTCCCCTTCCAATCGAGTCCCACAGACTGCGTCCAGTCCGTGCGCGACCCGTCCCTACAACCAACCTATCCCAGCGCGGCTCCTAGTGACGTCACACTCACACACACTGCGGCTGACAAAGCCTCGCGGCTTATCCTCCTTCACTCACCTCCTCTCGTAACAACTTAGCATGTATTGCGAGCAACCAAAATAATAATAAAACAGATCTGTCGGTTTACTACAGGAAGGGTAACACAATCGCTTCAGGACCTTAGGGATTTTTCACTAGCCTCGGCCGCTATTCCATCTTTCTCGGTCCCCACATTCGCAAACAAATCTGACCCGCAGACCTACTCTCAACTTGTCAGTGATCTATTCTAGTGCACTTAGAATTTTGTCAAAGCCCGAAGTCGAAGTTTCTTTCACTCCCTTAACACGCGTACCGACTCGTTGACCACGCCCGATCAACCTATTTAAACCGACCAGACCACAACATAAACAAGTGTCTCATGCACTTTTCAACATACTCCGGAGTCTCTTGACCTCGCAGGGCCCGTCTCAACAACAACAACCACGTGGACCTTTTTCCTGCACAAAGCGCCAGACGCACATGAAGTACGACGACTTCCCTACTCTCACACTCGGAGTCGCACCTCCGCTATCCTCTATGAAGTTCGACGACTTCCCTATTTCTACACTCGGAGTCGCACCTCCGCTATTTTCTAAAAAGAAAAAAATTTCCTCGCAACCTTCTCACACAATCTGCGGCAATAAGCTGTGCAAGCGCAAAACCCTAACTTCACTCATACCATCACTAGTACCGCCAACGCTGATCTCACACCTCCATTCTTTCCATTCGCAAGCTCTGAGATCCCGGGAAAGTCGCGGTGGACCTAGCCCATCATCATTCTGTCAACCTGTTTTACCAAAGAAAAATCCAATCCAACCTCTCGAGCGGGTCCCAAAGACGACACCGCTAACCTAACACCATGTACTTTTCGAGTAGGGGTCCCAAAGGGCGTAAACCGTTAATTCAACACCATGTATGTCTCGAGTGGGGTCCCAAAAGCCTGAACCGTCCTCTGCTACCATCTACTGATAGAGCGTTCCGTATTAACAATTTACCTGTGTTCTGGACGCTCTTTAGGTCGATGAATCTTTTGACCAAGTGGGACTCTCCTTACTCGAGAGAAGATCAATCTTGTCAACTCAATAATCGATAATCTTTAATCAATAACGAACATAAGCAACATCACGAACAACATAGCATCTCACAATTAATCCAGACATTATGTCGGCGAAACCGTGACCTTTCGGCCGCGAATAACCACACCAGCTTTATGCGAAGTTTGTCAATTTATTTCCCTATATTAACAAAGCTAGCACAATGTAAATGTGCCTCAACACCAAATGATAAATGTAAATGAACATTAATATCTGTCCATGTCTACGGAAGAGATGTAATCTATGCAGCATTTGAACAACAATGCCTTCTATAATGGCAATGCAAACTACTAAAACAATAATCTGTAATGAACTAATTTCATACATTGATCAGCATAACAAGGTCTCAAATTGCATCGTGCGACAATGAATCCTCACCTAACCTCAAATTAACATCAGCATGTGGGACTTCATGCAAAATAATTTAGCAACCTTAATTTGGAAAACTTCTAACTAGGGTACTAATCAAAATCAGCAGTTGGTTACCTAAAAAGAAAACACAATGCAATTGTACATTTACATCTTTTCATATTTACCAAATTCAATCAGCATTCAAGGAAGTCTTCGTCTCGCAGGTACCAAGTTCGATCGGCATTGGGACGGGGCAAGGGTAGGGTGGACGGGGCAATTGCCTCACGGCGGCAAGACTAAGGACAACTACTTCATGCAAGGGACGAATCAAAGTTAAAGTCTCTAGGGCAAAAATCTCTTTCTCTCGACTAGAGAAAGAATCAGGGTCTCAATCAAAATGACGTCGCTCATCAATTGGCTCGATGGGGCAGAAGGAGGAGGTCCTTTCCTCCTCGTGCATCTGATTTTTATAGACAACAGTTCAAATCCAGTAGGGTCTTCCATTGGAGGGTTCATAGGTTAGCTTCAAATTGACCAATCAAAAACAACAGTTTACAAGCTTTTACTTAAGCATACATTATCCTTGGAGTCGGGTACGCAAGTTGCAACATTTTATGTCAGTTAGCTCACTCTCAGAGCCTCCATTGTCCGCACCTGCAGATTGACCTTGGAGAGAAAAAGAAGATGCCTTGCTGGCATGAAACCTTAAGATAAGCATGTGAACCGAGTCTACTGGAAAAGTACAGCTTCAAGCAAGAATACACGTTTATTAGCACAGTGGAAAAATACGAGCATCGAACCCGTGAGACAAAGCAGCTAGGCCGAAGCCTCTTCTAAAGTTAGGCTAAGCTAATGCATTTTAAACGAGCAAATCGTGGCACACGTTTACGATTATGTCGGATTAGTACATTTCTAATACATCACGTTATATAAAGCACGCTTATAAATGTTGGCAAACTACTCTGGGGGCACATTTTGTCCCCGTACAATCTTCATTAGTTCGGTTAGAGTCACACATGATTATTGCAATACTACGTTTATGCGCTAATAAATGAAAAACCTTCATTTCCGCGTCACCAATGGTACCTGACAGCGAGTGTCTGCATAACAATTGTGATTTTCATGTTGCTCTTCGTTACTTGATCCCAATTTTCACCATCTGTTCACGAACTAAAATGATCTCATGTACCTGTCCAGTGATGGTCCACTTTCCAATCTTTCTAAGTCATATCCAAAACGTTTATAGTGCAGTACACGTTGCATACATTTAGTTTCACAGATATTTCTGCTTAAACCAAGGAAAATATCTGTGATTGGGCATAAAGTCAACCGGAAATAATACGAAATGCAAGTAGCCAAGTAATCCAGGCCAATACAAGATCACAGTGTCATGAAAAAAATAACACACAGGCCTAACTTTAATTTGACTATGATTTGTTTGTGACTCACCTTGATCCTTATTTTTATTTTGGTCTCTTTCCTTTCTACAATCATTGTTTTTAAGGGTAGAAGGTATAATAAGATATAATGGATTTCGATACTGGGTGCAGAACTAGTCACGCAGAATAAATAGATCCTGCTGGAAAGCAGCACAACTGCCTGATTAGGCTACAGCCATATCCTACTAAGGGAGCCTGTTTGTAGAAATAAAAAGAGTGCCCAATAAAGTTAGGTCTATGATTATATTTTCTTTCCTTGGATACTGTGGCCATATTTTCAGGACTGCACTTCTCTAAATTGGATCACCTGATTCATAAGAATTACAAAAATATGTTCTTTCTGCGCACATGGATGCTTCATATGCATGACGTATTTGAAGCACATATGTATTATACACGTTTAACTTTGAAATCCATCTATCCACCTAGACTCTGTCCTCCGCATCCTGCTACACTTTTGTACTCCCCTTTTGTCCACATCCGTCATGATCTCTGAATTACTTAAGGAAACAAGCAGCACTTTGCCAGACTCCTCAAAAAGGTAAGTAAAGAATAATAATATAAATAACATAAACATTCTATACTAGCGTGTGTCAAAAGACTGGCAAAGTATATACAATGCTAAAATGTATTTAGTAATTTCCAAATGTGATTGCGGAGTAGGGACACCTAAGAATCAAAAACAAAAACCTAAAGAAAAGCTATTGGTACATTGGTGAGGAATTACCACCATCACGTGCGCACACATGAGCCCCTCTGTACATTTTATTTTTTGCGGGCAGGGATTTACATTTGGAAATCATTCACGTCCCCCTCTCCTCATAATACTTTAAATATTATTTGTGCATTATATCATTTAAATAAATGTAATGAGAACAGAAAGAAGATCAGGTGATGCAGAGCACAGAGAACATTTCATGCCTCTGAAGGTTATTGCTACATTCCTTCAACTGTTCCATTGAGTTGCTGAAGGTTTAATAAAAACGTTAATAAATTACAAAAGACCACTGCTTTCGCCAACAAAACCTGTCAAAATCAAAGTTACTCATTTCCAAAGTGAATCTAAGTAGTGGAGCAGGCAGTTTTAGCTCCACATATTGCCTTGTTGAAACTGGCTCCCAGCCGGGCGGCTGTAACATAACCTATCTTTGTGTTCCTGCTCATCTCTATGGTTAGCACATGTGCAACACAAAAGTGAAAAACAAAACAAAAGGGCCTTACCAGACAGAGGAAGTAGAACATTCATCTAAATGCCACTATTCCTAATACTGCACCACCAATGACTGGCTTAATGGGCAGATCAACAAAAATTGCCTGCAATGACAGATTCTAATATCATACCCTTTGAAATACACCTCCCTTCTAACTCTGAAGGATTGGGGTGCAAACCCTAATCTTTGAAGAAGTCCAGATGGTTCAAGAAATATGTTTCTTTTGCTAACCTAAAAATTTGAATAAAAAAGATATGCTGTTGACCACTTCTTTTTTATTATCCAATGCTACTTTCTGATGACTGTCAGTGACGTCACTAGGTCAGGAAAAACATTATACTTAATTTCCTCATTGCGGATGCGTGCACAGTACTGTTCAACATTGGTGAAAAGCATATTTGTAAATGTTTTTTTCTCCCTATGCATCATAAGCTGCGGACATGGCGAAACATATTCCCCCGAATCCCCTCCATGTTTAGGGGTGTTCCATTACCCTCGCAGGGCTAGAAGAACATTTAGCCCAGTCATTTCCAAGGTGGAAAAGGGTGGAGAGATGTTAGTAGGCATTCACACATTTTCAAGGAAAACTACTCCTCGATTTACCCATTCCCCATCACTTGGAGTACTATTGTTCAGTAGTGAATGCATTAATTCCTTTTCCCATCATCAGGTACAAATGTGGGTCGATGGTTAAAAATGGCTTTGTGAATCGGACGCCTGGTATTTTGGGCATTTTACAATGCAAATGTAATCTAACTAACAATTGTGACGGAACTGGCTTGCATTTCTAGAAGCAAAGAGTTTTGTTGCACAACTGCTACCGTCTTAGAACGTCCTAAAGCCTTGCAAACCACCTACATACTGAATGCTCAGCAAGGAGTATATTACACTCTTCTTATGTGATATACTCTGTCCAACACTCAAAGTAACTTATGACTATGTTGATAAGGTGCCGGCGTTCAGTCACCTATAACAATGTGCCACTGCCTGTGTATCCTTCAATGCTTAACATGCATTCTTTTTTTTCTAACGTAATACATAATATTTCCTCAATTGTATAGCCTAGGCCACACATAAGAAAATTAACGTATGTACATGAGCCGTGTGCAGTTTGGCACTTCAGAAAAGTTATGGATCCAGGCAATGAAGAAAACCAGCTTTTATTTCGAGAATGGGCAGTCCAGTAAGGTACATGGTCAATTGCACAACAAGCATTTAACCTTAATGTTGAATGTACTTACCATGAAATGTACAGTACCTACTTTATAATTGTTTACAAACAGAAGATGTACAAAAAGTAGAAGAGAGTGGAATGAAGCATGATGATGATGATGCAGACGAAATCTTCAGGTGCAGCAACAGAACTAAAGATTTACTTCCCTTCTATGCAAAGGGCATATAAATGGCGGTCCAAGACAATAAATCAATGTAACTTTCAATATGATTGGGCTTTTACATTCAAGGGGAAATACAAATAAACACAATTGAGAATACTAACGTGGTATGTATTTAATAAATACACAAATCATGAAAAATGGTGAATATATTGCATGTTCCAATAAGTAAAATATTCTTAAATCCGATGTCTCACTTTTTCTTTAATTTTGTGGTGAGAAATGTTACATTAGGTAGGTTGAACATTTCTACATTTGTAAGCTTACATTTAAATTAATTTAAAAAGAACGAATGGTTAGTATTTTTTCTGTTTTTCTATATGAAGACGGGGGTCTGCCATGTCTGCGCTAAAAGATTGATTAAGGAGATATACCCTGAGAATGTTTGACATTGTCAAACATGGTTCAATAGACTCTTTGGAAACAATTTCTCGAAGGTGTCCTGCCTCTGTTTTAAGGCAGCCTTCAGCCAACTCTATTTTTTCAATAGCTTAAAAAAATTTCTAAGGAAATATGTTGTGTTTGTTGAAGCACGTAGATGTAGACATAAATCTAGTAGTAGGAAGCTGGATTCTTTTTCACATCTGTTTGCAGCCTGATGGGGATTCAGCTGTCTTTTCAAAGAAAAAGACCAGACACGTGAACGCACCTTACATTAACCAGTCAATGGCAAAGGTGCGCTCTTGATGAAATGTGAAGGCCAGAGGAAATTAGATTGTTCCGATTTGCTCTTTTCTCTTCTCTGATGATGTGCAGCATGTGGAAATTTACAAAAAGAATTATAGTTTTTTTCAAAGTTTTCCTAAATCTCCTAACTATGTCTTATAAAAATGAAATACAGTTTACCTGAAGTACTCAAAATGAATCACATTCCAATTAAAAAAATAGAAGTACTAGAATGCTTTATGACTGAAAAGCAAATGAATACTGTAAAGCCCAGAGCACAGAATAAGATTAATTCCCTGTGCTCTTAATATTTCTTGTGGTACTCAGCATATACATACTGTAGTGCTTGTCTATAGCTACCCATGGTCATAATTGACTCTTCCTTCTCAAAATGAGTGGTTGTGAAATTGATTACCATGTTCATCCCGGTGTTATGTGGCTTTTCTAAAGTAACTCTACATGTCATGGGAGCTGCCATCGTTGACAACGGCTGATTTAAATCTAATCAAATTTCACATAAACATCAAAGTTACTACAGCTTGAAGATAAAACTTCCAGGATGCAAAGTAAACCAAAAGTGAGTGAAACTAAGTTACGAACAGACTCTTCAAGATATATTTAATATTGTTTAACATTTTGGGTTCTGTGAAATTAGAGCCCTTATACACCAAAAACTGGTACAAACCTTGTAACTAGTGGACCCGGGTAGTAAATCTGTATACAAAAACTGGGGGCCTGATTTTTGAAAAGTTAGCACCGCCTTTGCGTCAATTTTTTATGCGAAAGCAGCGCAACTCTACAAAATATAATTATGTTTTGTAAGATGCAAAAGCGGTGCTAACCTTTCACAAATCAGGCCCTTGGCCTGCGTGGGGGAAGTATAAGCCTTGACTTCCATGGCAGAGAAAAATAACCCTCCCAAAAGTTTGGTACAGTATCTGTGCCTCGAGGGGTCGGAAGGCCGGTGTTTACTTGGCAGTGAAATTCATTATACTTTGATTGTGCAAAGCTTTTCCTGCATATATGAGGAGACATGCACACCACCATCTTGCTGGTGCTTCCTACATTACTTGTTGGTCCTGATGACAACCCGTTGGCAATTTATCTACTGCTATATTTGGAACATCAACAAAGAATTAAATGTGGACTGTTGCTAAAAACATTTCTGAGGATTTATGACATTCTAAATTCTGGGTGTTATATCATGGAATCACTGCATTTTCGACAGCCACATGCTCTTGATTGTATATATTTGGAAAAGGTAAATTGTACTAAGACCTTACCCTTTGAGAAGGAGGTTTTCCTTTGCCGTGTGAGTCAAGGCTTATAACTCCCCCATACGGAACAAGTTGTTGTATACAATAAGATTATAACCCAATCTCAGGCAAGCAAGGAATTAGAGAAATGTTTCTTTGTTGGTAAATTGTTCCTTCACTGGAGCTATCATTGTCACCAATGCCTGATTCAAATGTATCTAAGCAACTTCACATAAACAGAAGTTACTATGCCTTGAGAACATACATTTGAGTTACTGTGTCACATAATGTTGGTCTGTTAGTAATCCTACCTTTATCAGTCAAGTTCTGAAGAAGGCTTCAAACACCCAGTCATGAAGTGAACAAGAATGAGAATAATTACCTTTTCATCGGTCTTTCTTCTCAGAGTCCTTCCATACAAGAAGGAATAAGCCTCAACTTGACAATATTATGTTTTTAAATAAGTAGTAAAGGAAACACAGTTCAGTCAAATGAGAACCTGCCCTTTAAAAAAAATTAAAGTTCTTGATCATGCATTGCCTAGCTATAATCCCACCCCCTCAACCACTTGATACCTTTTATCTGTTTCTTTTGGAAATGGTTTTGTGTACAAGAATGCGAAGTGTTTTTTTCTTTTTTTCTTGCCTTTTTGTGTAATGGATTTACTGTATGTATTGTTTGCAGTCACCATGACAGTTTTCCGCTAATTTACACTGAGCGACACAAAAGCAGTACATTGGGGTCACAATGTATCACCTCATCAACTGTAATGGGTAGGGCTGAGTTTGTTTTTTGGCTACCTGTTTTATAAGAAGTTGAATGCCCCACTGTCCCTACCTTAGTGGAATTTGAGTGAAGTAAGGGGAAAAGCCTTGCATGTAATTATTGCTTTAGTGGATGAGGTGGAACTTCTGGAGAGTGGCTCCCAACTTTTGCCTTTGTTTTCCACTGCCTTGTTCTGTGTTCAATGACAGCGAAGTGCTGGATTGCTCTGTTATTCTTCTGTATTTTGCTTCTAGCTTTTTAGAGTGAAATGGCTTATATCTGCCAGCAGTTTGTGCCCTTTTCTGCTTTGTGCTATGATATGGGTTGTCTCTTAAGTAGAAAAGTTTGTAGAAGGCTCTTATATTATTCTGACCTGATGTTTACCATGTTCAGGCCAGTGTTTTGTTCCAGCAGAGTTCCTCTTCACTCTCTTGTCTCAGTTTTTTTCTTACGCTCAGAGGAGCCATAGATGCCTGATAGCTAAATATTTAAGCAGCACTACATCATAGGCTGGCTTCATTCCCTTTAATTTACTCTGGTGTGAGGGAAGTTCAGTTTGGAAAAGGTGCCCTAAAGAACATGCTGCTGGAGAGGAAAAGGAAGTTCTTTCTTTTTGTTGTTAAAGATGCCAGGTATGATTTTATAACCTCTGGCTGCTTTCCTGAGTTCTTTTATTGTTCCTCCAGCAAAGTGATTTGCCCCTATCCCTCACCTGATCCTTCTAAGCATGAATAAGATTATCAAGATCCCTTTCCTAGAGGTAATTATGAAAAAGGTGCAGAATTTCAGCATGTGGTCTCAAACCTTCAAGAATTATTTGGGTTCCTGGTGCCTGAACTGAAGGTTACAGATGACTTTTGTGCCACACATTTCAAGGCACCCATCTTTGGTGGGAGACATGTCCTGTAATGCATCACATCTACCCAACATCCAGCTTCCCACCTTCACCTGCCTGAGTAATGTTGCTGCTGTTTACTACAGAATTTAGAAGCTCTGACATATTTCTGTCTGGACTGCAGCAGAAAGACAATTCCACAACCCAGACATAAGTGCAGCAGAAAAGGTCATGAAAACATTGTTATTTTGAAAAGCATGACCTCACAAAGATACACAAAATACAACAAGGTGGTTATGCAATCCAGTTTGCACATCTGATATGTCATTTGGTATCATGAGATGAGAAAGTCCTGAGTGCAGTGAGAAAGGTCCCACAGGTGTCTCACTGGTAGGTTACACCCAACCACCAAGGGTGTAAGGTATGTTGACTGGGATTCAATCAACCTTGGTAAATGACAAGAGTTACCAGGGTGCCCCAGAACAGTTCAACAAGCCAAATCAAAGCATACGGTTACAGTAATGAGAGTCCTAATCATGTCTTGAAAGTATAGTAGGTTTATTCTTTCCAAATTGTGACATATCCAAAGAAAACAGCTGACACATGTTTCTTCATCTAGACTTTTTCAAGGCTGTAAAAGTCTTTATCTCTATTGAGACTTTTTCAAGGCTGTAAAAATCTTTATCTCTATTGAAACCTTCAATAGAGATAAAGACTTACATGTGTTTCTATTAATGTGTACTGAGTACCTGTTAGAAATGGGGTCTTTGGTTGACAGTCAGGTTACCCCCTGTCCAAACAAGGACCCTCACTCTAGTCAGAGTAAGTCACACACAATCGAAATTATCCTATGCCCACCCTCTGCTAGATTGGCACTGAGCAGTCAGGCTTAACTTAGAAGGCAATGTGTAAAATATATGTGCAATAAATCATACAATAACACAATAAAGCACCACAAAAATACACCACACAGTGTATAGAAAAATATATAATATTTATCTGAATAAATGCCGGTCAAAACTATGAAAGTTGAAATAAGCAAATGTAGGGATATTACTGAAAGTGATATCAAGTGTCTTTAGAGTTCAAAGATTACTGTAAAAGCAATAAAAAGTGCCTTAAATTCTCCTAGAAACAACAAGTGTCTCTTGCAGGGCAATGTACCTGCTTTGGTGGGAAAAATCCCCGCAAGGGATCACAGAGGAGGCGATGCATGAAAAACGGTGAGTGTGCGTCAGTTTCATCCCTTCGCACACAGACTTGCGTCGTTATTTTCCACACGGGGAAGATGTTGTGTCGATTTCTGGTGTGTAGACTTGGATCCTCTTCGGGTTGCAGGATTTTCAGACGCCCCGGGGGCGATGCGTGGAATCCTGGGCTTGCGGAGCAAAGTCCCAGCGGCTGCGTCAATTCCAGCAGGCGATGCGTGGAATTTTCATCCGCACGGCAGCTGCTGCGTCGATTCCGTCGGGCGTCATTGTTCTCAGTCGCCTTGCGTCGATCCAGTAGGGCTGTGCATTGAAGTTCTGGTTGCGTCGCTGGCGCTGTATCGATCTTCTGTTGCGAAGTCGGGCTGCGTCGTTCCAGACTCGGTGTGCGGTGAAATTTTCACCGCAAGCAGGCTGTGCGTTGTTCTTGCCAGGCGGTGCATCGAATGTTCACCGCACGGGGATTTCAGCTGCAGGAGAGAAGTCTTTTTGGTCCTGAGACTTCAGGAAACAGGAGTCAAGCTCTATCCAAGCCCTAGGAGAGCACTTCTGCAGCAAAGCAAGAGAGCAGCAAGACAGCAGGGCAACAGTAAAGGCAGCAGTCCTCTTCAGAAAGCAGTCAGGTGAGTCCTTTAGGTAGCCAGGCAGTTCTTCTTGTCAGGGTGCAGGTTCTGGTTCAGATTTCTTCTCCAGGAAGTGTCTGTCTTGGTAGGGCAAGGGCCCTGTTTTCATACCCAGAAGTGCCTTTGAAGTGGGGGAGACTACAAAGAGTGTCTCAGAAGTGCACACTTTTCCCTTTCAGTTCAATCCTGTCTGCCAGGGTCTCAGTAGGGGGTGTGGCAGTCCTTTGTGTGAGGGCAGGCTACTGTCCATTGTCATGTAAGTGTCAGGCCCTCCACCCTCCCAGCCCAGGAAGACCCATTCAAAATGCAGATGTATCCAAGTGAGGCTGAGTATCCTGTGTTTGGGGTGTGTCTGAGTGAATGCACAAGGAGCTGTCAACTAAACCCAGCCAGAAGTGTATTGTAAGGCACAGAAATATTTATGGGCAGAGAAATGCTCACTTTCTAAAAGTGGCATTTCTAAAATAGTAATATTAAATCCAACTTCACCAGTCAGCAGGATTTTCTATTACCATTCTGGCCATACTAAATATGACCTTCCTACTCCTTTCAGATCAGCAGCTACCACTCAAACAATGTAGGAGGGCAGCCCCAATGTTAGCCTATGAAGGGAGCAGGCCTCACAGTAGTGTAAAAATGAATTTAGGGGTTTTACACTACCAGGACATGTAAACTACACAGGTACATGTCCTGCCTTTTACCTACACAGCACCTTGCTCTAGGGGTTACCTAGGGCACACCTTAGGGGTGACTTATATGTAGAAAAAGTGGAGTTTTAGGCTTGGCCAGTACTTTTAAATGCCAAGTCGAATTGGCAGTGAAACTGCCCACACAGGCCTTGCAAGGGCAGGCAGGGAGACAAGGTTAAGGGGCTACTTAAGTGGGTGGCACAATCAGTGCTGCAGGGCCACTAGTAGCATTTAATCTACAGGCCATGGGCACATATAGTGCACTTTACTAGGGACTTATAAGTAAATTAAATAGTATAATTTGGTATGATCCAAGGTTACCATGTTTAAAGGGAGAGAGCATGTGCACTTTAGCACTGGTTAGCAGTGGTAAAGTGCGCAGAGTCTAAAAACCAGCAAAAACAGTGTCCAAAAAGGGGAGGGAGGTAGGCAAAAAGTTAGGGGTGACCACCCTAAGGCTGTCAGGTCTAACAATACCTTACTCTACTATGCATTCATTACTCATATTTACAATGACAAAAGCACATACGCAATGAATGAAGAACTTTAGTTAGACCAAGTTAGCTTCTGTTGCAGCCTTATGATATTGTAATAATAGTTGGGAACTCTATGTTTAAATGTTTATGTACTTAAAGCCATATAATGTACCTGTAATGTATATTCTAACTAACTTTTTAAGAGATGTAACATTGTAACAGATGAGGCTCTTAAGTCACGTTTATCTTATCATGTGACCAGTCTATTATCTTGTCAATTATTATGGTTCCTCCATGCCTGTTGATTAAACAACCAAGAAGAAATGTAATCTTAATAATCAACATGTACGCCTCCTGTAATCTAGGTTAGTCATAACCAAACGATCAGTCATATGGCATTAATTGACATTCACAAATAGATTGTAATTTTTAACTCAACAGTCCTTGTTGTTACAATGTTTTACCTTAAAAATTTTTATTTTTAAGGTCTCTTTCTGCCTTTCGTAACTTGTAAATAAGTAAGTTACTTTGTATACGACAACCACTTGAGTAAGTTCAGAAACATATCTTTTGTCATACACTACAAAATGGCCGCCACATTTCTCTTACCTCACAAAGATATGCAAACCAGCAATGCCTATAAAAAATCCATATGTATTAAACATAGGCATTTACATACACCCTTAAAGGAGAAGTAATGTAACTTTGCAGTTAAAAAAATCAAGACTGCCACCTACATTGATCTTCCTTTGTGGCCTCTAGTTATAGAATTGCTGCAATACATGCAATTATGCTACATAGATTATCCTAAAGGGTTTTCAAGCTCATTAATTAAGTTCAAGGTTGTGAAAACCCATTAGCGACTCATACCTCTTTTATTTCAGACACTAGTTTTAATGGTCTGTGGATACCTGCTACAGCAGCAGCAGCTTAATTGAAAGCCAGACACCACCTTTGGATGAAATTATGAAAGCTGAAGAGTGACCAGAGCTCCTTAATCAACATTAGTTATTTCTGGGACCTAAGTTGTTTGCTTGTGAACCAAAATAATTTATCTAACTGTGTGAAGAGAAGCATATGACTCTGTCACCTCTACTGTGTCTTCTGTTCCTTCTTGTCCTTTTGCAAAATTCAGGATGTTCAGCATCCCTTTGAATTTATGGATGCGGCTGCACAGTGTAGAAAATCCTGGTTACAGTTGCAACAGAAGCACAAACACACCCTCCAAAAGACTCATTATACCACTTCACTCCCAATCGGAGGTCACCTCCAGTTTCTCTTAAAGATCAAACATACCATAGTGCAAAATTACTGTATTCTGATTGTAATAAAAAATTATTATTCTATGGAATTTCAAATCTCACCAGTCAATCACAGTTCATGACCACTCATGTGGGTTGAAGCCTCAAATACCAGACAGACAAAATGTTGTTTTAGTTTCTCAGGATCCAAGGGGTGTGGAGTTTTACTCTAGTCTTCTCTTAATTCTCAAAAGAGATGGACATTTATGCCTCATGTCGGATCTAAAGGAGATTAACAAGTTTATATGCCACATTTCTTTTAGCATGTTGACCCTACAGTGCTTTGATTACTTTGCTAGCTGCAGGAGACCTCTTGACAACTCTGTCTCTCATGGGTGTGTGCTTCCACACCTTAAGTCATCCTGCCATTTAGCAGTTAACTATAAGCATCAAAAACCCATGACTTCTGGGTCAAAGTGCCACCCTTCTGCCTACCCTCTACTTCAACAGTTTTTCCATGGGATTAGCTCTGGAGGTAGCCTCTTTACAGCCAGAGCAATAAAAATAAAACAAGCTAAGTTAAGTAACAAAACAGTAGAGCTGTCAGAGAACATTGGAATCTCTAAATTATGCATAGATTGTAACAATGGAGATGTCGCAGGTCGAACAGTATAAAGACCACTGAGACGTATTTTAGGTGACGGTAAGTGGTTTATTTTCCTTATGATAGGGGAGGTGGTTTTGGAGTAGTATACACAAAGTCACAAGTTTTATCGTCTTTCTTAGTCACTTGTCCTTCCTTTGTATTGCTTCCCAGGTTCGTGATGGTATATCCTTGTTTCTTGTTTTACAGGTAACCCAGCTGTCGTACTCGCTCATCGGAGTCCAGGATGGTGCCGGAAATAGAAGGGAGAACGCCAAGGTAAGTATTGGGTTTCAGTAATAGGCTTTTCCTATACTCTTACTTTTGGACTGGGAGGTGGTATACACAAAAGGAGGGGTTGGTGCCAGTGGGGAAGTGGTTCAGGGACTAGTGCGCACACTTCTATTATTAGTGTAGAAATAAGTGACCCCGGTGAGTTACTTATAGTGCCCTTCCTTTTACCTCCCTCTCCAACCCTCCTTTATGACCCGTCCCCAGTCCCTTCTCCCCTATTTCCCTTCTTTCTGTCCCAAAAGGACCGTACCTTGTTAAGCCACAACCCTCCAGGGTCGTGGCTGGATTGGTAGTGTTCCTCCTGCTGGTGTCCTGCTTCCAGGTTCAGGAGCTCTTCTCTTCCCTCTCTGTCTGTCAATTCCTCGTCTGCTTCTTTCCTGGTGTCCTTCTCCTCCTCGCGCTGCTCTCTCCCTGGTCTCTCTGCGTCTTCTTTTCTCTCCTCTCGCCTTTCTTTTACCGCGTTGTTCCTCTCCCTCCACACCCCCGCGTCTCCTGTTTTCACCTTTTTAACCCGGGAAACACACGTCGTTTCCCGGGCAACGGTACCTTGTCGGCCGTGTTCCGGCCGCGTCTCCCCGGCAACGGGAAGACGCGGAAATGACGTATCGGCTTCGGCCGATACGTCAGTTCCCGTGTCCGTAGCCGGGCGATCCCGGCTACACTCCCCTCCCCAGGAAAGGTCCTGGTCGAGGACCGCAGCAGCGTCTGGGGAGCGGGATAAGTAGTCAGCTGGGGCCTGTTGGCGACCGGGGATGTGACGGACCTGGAAGGAAAATGGTTGCAGTTCAAGGAACCATCGTAATATCCGAGAATTGGTATCCTTGTGGGCAGATAACCACGTGAGGGGAGCATGATCTGTAAAAAGTATGAAGGGGCGGCCGAGAAGGTAATATTGTAACGTATCCACGGCCCATTTTATGGCCAGACATTCTTTTTCAATAGTCGGATAGTGTTGCTCCCGGGGAAATAGTTTCCTGCTGATGTACACTACCGGGTGGTCCCTACCGTCCCCGTCAGGTTGGGCCAATACTCCCCCAAGCCCACATCTGAGGCATCAGTATAGAGATGGAAAGGTTTGGAGAAGTCTGGGCAACGGAGTACCGGATCTCTGGTTAGGAAGGATTTTAGTTGTTCAAAGCTGGACGTCTGTTGGGCCGAAAAGGGTGCTAGCCGATTAGGATGGGATTTAGATAGAAGGTCCGTGAGAGGGGCAGCTATGGTAGAATACTCAGGTATGAATCTTCTATAATACCCTACTAACCCTAAGAAGGAGCGTAACTCTTTCTTGGTTGTTGGTTTAGGGGCATTTAGTATGGCCTCTACTTTTTTTGTTTGGGGTTTCAGGTTCCCTTGACTAATTTTATACCCCAAGTATGATATGTCGGGAGTACCTATGACGCATTTTTTTGGATTGGCAGTTAACCCTGCGGTGACAAGGGTGTGGAAAACTTGCTGTAAATGTTTTAGGTGATCACTCCAGGTTTCACTGAAAATTACCACATCGTCTAGGTAGGCCGCTGCAAAAGATTGGAAGGGATTTAGGAGTCTATCCATTAACCTCTGGAACGTGGCTGGTGTTCCGTGTAAACCAAAGGGTAGTACAGTGAACTGATACAGACCGGACTGGGTGGCGAATGCTGTTTTTTCTTTATCTTCTGTGTCTAAGGGAATCTGCCAATACCCTTTTGTCAAATCTAAGGTGGTCATATATTTGGCTTTCCCTAGTTTCTCTAATACGTCGTCAACTCTGGGCATAGGATATGTGTCAAACAGGGAGTTTTCGTTTAGCTTCCTGAAATCAATACAGAATCTAATAGTACCATCGGGTTTTGGTACTAAAACCACCGGGGAGCACCAGGGACTATTTGAAGGTTCAATCACCCCTTGGTCTAACATTTTCTGTATTTCAGTCTCCATAATCTGTTTCCTTGCTTCAGGAATACGATATGGTCGTAACCTCACAATCCTCCCTGGTATGGTTCTTATTTTATGAGTTATCAAGGTGGTTCTACCTGGTAATGCTGAAAAGAAATCCCGGAAATGTTCAAGTACTCTGTATACCTGTTCTTTTTCGGCTTTTGTTAAGGTTTCATTTACTGAGGGTAGATCGTCCCTGTTACTGTGTTCGGTTGGACAGAACTCAATACTTGACTTATTATTGGGACATAGAACTCCTGCCAACACGCCGGCAGTGTTCGAGGGGTCTGGGTCTTCCCATTTTTTTAGAAGATTTATATGATAAATCTGTGATTTCCGGGGAGTATCTGATAACTCCACCAGGTAGGTAACTGGAGATACGGCTCTTATTATCTTATATGGGCCCTGCCATTTAGCAATTAGTTTTTGTTCTGAGGTCGGACGCATAATTAAGACCTGATCCCCTGGTTGTAAAACCGTAACTTGCTTCCGCGGTCATAATATTGTTTTTGAGTGTTTTGAGCTTGTTCCATATTTACCTTGACCGTATCCCATAGATTTTGTAGTTGCGACCTTAAATTGTGAGCATATTCTAGAAGGGGTCTTCCCCCTTCTTCGGCCTCTTCCTCCCATGTTTCGATGGCCATGTCAAGAAGAGATCTTGGCTGTCTTCCAAACACCAGTTCAAAGGGGCTGTGTCCTGTAGAGGACTGTTCATGTGTTCGAATGGCATATAACACTAAGTGTAGTTTTTGATCCCAGTTTCTCCCTGACTCTTCCATTACTTTTTTTAGTAAGTTTTTTATTGTTTGGTTATATCTTTCGACTAATCCATCCGTCTGAGGATGATATACCGAGGTACGGATTTGGGAAATACCTAAGGTTTTACATATTTGCTTCATAAGAGTGGACATAAAAGGAGTCCCCTGGTCAGTGAGTATTTCATGTGGGAATCCTACTCGGGAAAAAACGTTAATCATGGCCTGGGCCACTGTCTTAGTTGTCATACTTTTTAAGGGAATGGCCTCGGGGTATCGGGTGGCATAGTCAACCAGTACTAGGATGTACGTATAACCTTTTGTGGATGGTATTACGGGTCCAATTAGATCCATTCCTATCCTACTGAAGGGAATGTCAATAATGGGTAGTGGTATTAGAGGAGCTTTCTTAGGTCTGCCGGGTTCAGTGAGTTGGCATCTGGGACATTGGGAACAAAACTTACGTATGTGAGCAAACACCCCCGGCCAATAGAACCTTCTAAGAAGGTATTCTTCTGTTTTTTCTCTCCCATAATGGCCTCCCCCTGGTTGACAATGTGCCATCGTTAGGACCTGATTTCGATAATGATCGGGTACCACCAATTGCTGTTTATGTTCTCCGGTATTGGTAGTGGTTACTCGATATAAGAGGCTTTTCTTAATGAGGAAGTAGGGACCTACCTCTTCGGTTTCTTCTTCTCTGGCCGACTTCCAAGCGTGAGCGAGAGAAGGATCTATTCTTTGCTGATGGGGAAAACTGACAGGGACTTCATGTGTTTCTGCAATAATGCCTGTGTCTGGTCCTGTTCTCTCCTTCCCCAAGTAAGTCAATTTTTCTATTCGTTTCTCTCTGCGTGATAACTTCCTCCGGATTGTGGGGCTTTCTATACTGCTATTGGAGAAAGGGGCTTCTCTCCACCAATCCTGTGTCAGTTTGGGTTGTCGAACATAATCCAGTATTTCTTGGAAATGTTCATAATCAGTTCCAATGATGCACTCCTCAATCAGATTGGGCATTATACCCATCGACAAGATATCTCGGTGTTTTCCCCATTCGGCTGTGACGTCACATAAAGGGTATTGTTCTTTATCTCCATGTATGCAACATATATTCACCCATTGTTCGTTTCTCTCATCTTCTACGGGGACTATATCTGTTCTCACCACCGACTGACTACATCCTGAGTCAACAAGGGCCCATATGAGTTTCCCGTTGACTGTCAAAAGCTGTTTAAATTTTGGGTTACCTTTTCCCGTACACAGTACCCTTCGCCTAGTAACTCCAATTTCCATTGGCTCACTACTATCTTGTTTCCTGGGGCACATTTGGGCGATGTGGCCCCACTCCCCAAAGTTGTAACATTGGGGTCCTGCTACCGGGGAAGGGTTAGGAACTCGGTGAGGTACTGGTTCCTCCGGGAAGGGTTTAAATGCAATTTTAGGAATGGGAGGTCCTGGTTTTAGGTTGGGTCGGGTGGATATATTTCTTACATCAGTGGAGCGATGATAGGCACACGCTAAATCAATTGCCATGTCAGTAGTCACCTTTGGATGTTGACGTATCCAATGTTTAGTGGAGGTAGGCAGGGACTCTAAATACTGTTCAAGGACGATTGTTTGGATCACTTCCTCCCTACTATTTCCGGAAGACCCCAACCATTTTAAGGCCAAGTCCTTTACCCGATAATAAAAGGTTCGGGGGTCTTCATTGGGTCCCCATTTAATTTTTCTGAACTTAACCCTATAATATTCTGTGTCATGTCCCACGCATTCCAAAATACTAGTCTTTATCTCTTGATACGGCGTGGTTCCACCCGGGTTTGCTGCTTGATATGCCGCTTGTAGAATCCCTGTAAGTAAGGGGGCGACATACTGACCCCATCTATCCTCAGGCCATTGGGCGGAGGACGCCACTCTCTCAAAATTAGTGAAAAAAGCTTCGGGGTCTTCCCCGTCTTGATACTTCTGTAACACGGAACTTGGGACATTGGGATGTACTTTACTACTAGCAATGGTCTCAGTCAATTTTTTCATGGCGGTCTCATGTACCAGTTGATTATTCGCGAGGATGGTTGCCTGACTTTTCAAAGCCGACTGCAACGCCTCCCTGTCCTCCTTGGCCTCTCGCTGGTGGGCCTCCCACACCAGTTGGAGATGCCGCTGGCCCTCGGCCAATTGCTTTATCATATCCTCTAATGAGGGTTGGTCACTCATGGTTATACTGTTCGATTACTGCGAGGGCTATACAGGTTTAGATCCCACTTCTGACACCACTGTCGCAGGTCGAACAGTATAAAGACCACTGAGACGTATTTTAGGTGACGGTAAGTGGTTTATTTTCCTTATGATAGGGGGGTGGTTTTGGAGTAGTATACACAAAGTCACAAGTTTTATCGTCTTTCTTAGTCACTTGTCCTTCCTTTGTATTGCTTCCCAGGTTCGTGATGGTATATCCTTGTTTCTTGTTTTACAGGTAACCCAGCTGTCGTACTCGCTCATCGGAGTCCAGGATGGTGCCGGAAATAGAAGGGAGAACGCCAAGGTAAGTATTGGGTTTCAGTAATAGGCTTTTCCTATACTCTTACTTTTGGACTGGGAGGTGGTATACACAAAAGGAGGGGTTGGTGCCAGTGGGGAAGTGGTTCAGGGACTAGTGCGCACACTTCTATTATTAGTGTAGAAATAAGTGACCCCGGTGAGTTACTTATAGTGCCCTTCCTTTTACCTCCCTCTCCAACCCTCCTTTATGACCCCTCCCCAGTCCCTTCTCCCCTATTTCCCTTCTTTCTGTCCTAAAAGGACCGTACCTTGTTAAGCCACGACCCTCCAGGGTCGTGGCTGGATTGGTAGTGTTCCTCCTGCTGGTGTCCTGCTTCCAGGTTCAGGAGCTCTTCTCTTCCCTCTCTGTCTGTCAATTCCTCGTCTGCTTCTTTCCTGGTGTCCTTCTCCTCCTCGCGCTGCTCTCTCCTTGGTCTCTCTGCGTCTTCTTTTCTCTCCTCTCGCCTTTCTTTTACCGCGTTGTTCCTCTCCCTCCACACCCCCGCGTCTCCTGTTTTCACCTTTTTAACCCGGGAAACACACGTCGTTTCCCGGGCAACGGTACCTTGTCGGCCGTGTTCCGGCCATGTCTCCCCGGCAACGGGAAGACGCGGAAATGACGTATCGGCTTCAGCCGATACGTCAGTTCCCGTGTCCGTAGCCGGGCGATCCCGGCTACAGGAGAATAAAGAAGCTAACTGAGTAGAAGGAAGTTAAAAGGACTGTAGTAGAATTTATAATAGTTCGTCTGAAACTTCTTAATCCCTCAGTCCTTTCTCTAAAACACAACAACTATGCCTTTTGGAAGTAGACAGGAACATCACACATATAGAAATATGTATTTGAAACCAGCGATGAAGGAAAGTGTCTCAAATTCTGGAAACACTTCTCTCCCTGAAGAGCCAAATCTATGATAGCGTTATGCCCTTGGGCAAAGATATAGGCATACTGGAAATCAAAATAGAAGATATCTTCTGACTAGAATGTCATTGACACAGGATAACTGAAGAGCAGGGTACAGTGTTAAGATTAATTTGACAAACTGAATAATAGGGAAATTTGAGATTCAAAATATCTTCTTGAGTCATTTGGCAGACAAACTCAAACTGAGAGAGAGCAGAGTAAATTTTATGATGCAATGAAAGGGCGACTGAGAAATGTGCAGAACCTTGATTTAAAAATATGTGTTGTTCACCTAAGAGCTTTTGTCAAGTATTTTGCAAAGGCAACCAAGCATTGTGATGTTGCACGGTTTCATATTCGATTTTGTGGATTCAGTACAAGGATATCAGATACAGATAACGTATTATTTTATGGCTCTGATCCATTTTAAAACTTGTTCCTTACACTGTGCCACAAATAGTTCAGAGTACATGTAGCTTTACTACAGGAAAACCCTATTTCTCAGTGCAATTTTAACATGAGAGCGCTGAATATCACCTTTTATGGCCCGCGCAAATCACAGAACAACTGATCAAAGGGAGCACACATTCTTTCAAATACTACTTGTACCTAAAAGAAGCAAATATAGAGATAATAGCAAATAAACTACATACACATTTCAGAAATGGCCTACTTAGAATAAAATTAGCAAAGTAAATTGAAAACATTTCAGTTGTGAATGGATTGTTAGGCACCCTCCACAAATGTAAATTTGTACTTGTAAAGCGCACTTCGCCCCTAAGGTATGAAGGCATTGAACGCATACCAATGTGGAACCCCTCCTGGCTTTTCCCTGTGAGGTGCCCACTCCTGGGCAACCCCCAAGGTGAAGCCAGACATCCCAGCTGTTGGGGCCATTGTGGAGATTAAGCAAGCTATTGCCCAGAGTTGCAGAGTGAGACCCATGAATTAGATTAGGCACTGAGGCAAGAAATATCCTGTCCAGGGAAATTGAGCCCAAGAACCGCCGAGGAGGGAACTGAACCATGGTCCCAGGCTAGATCTCTGCATCAGGGTCAGCCTCTCTAACCATTGTGCCACACTTCTCCATGAATATTCTTTGTTAGGACAAAAGAAACAATTTTTCAATTTAAAAGAAACTGCATACAGTTCATAAGTATGCTCAAGAGAAATCCCATTAGCTTTGTGTACTAAAGTCTTCCTTATCTGTAAACTATTTACCCTTTCACACTAACATGTGTTAATTGTGTGTATCTAAGACACTATAACTGATATTTTCCATCATGTCACAGAGTAAAAAATAAGCCACTTTGATCCACTGATAAATTGTAGACATAATAATATATGTGGTCTGTGTGAGGTGTTAAGGGGTGCATGGGCCATTGACATAGGGTCCGATACGACACCTTTTTGCAGTTGAAAAAGGCGAAAATCACAGTTTGCAAAATGGCCTGCTATTTTGCAAGTCAGTACGCAGTTACCACCTCGCAAAATACGGATTGCGACTCACAGTTAGGAAGAGGTGTTCCTTCCTAATTGCGAGTCGCAGTGGTATGTATCATTGTTTTGTGACCGTGCATGCGGTCACAAGACAATCACACTTAACACCAATTTCAAATTGGTGTTAACTCATTTGCAAATGGGAATGGGTCCACATGATGGAAAAATACTTTTTCAGAGCAGGCAGTGGTCCCAGGGACCACTGCCTATTCTGAAAAAATGAAAAGACATTTTTCATTTTCCTTTTTGAAATGGATCCCGTTTTCCTTTAAGGAAAATGGGCTGCATTAAAAAAAAAAAAATGATTTATTGAAAAGCAGTCACAGACATGGTGCTCTGCTGATTCCACCCAGTCACCATCCCTGTGAGTGTGGTAATTCCCAAATGGGTCTCAAATTGTGACCTGCCTCACGAATATTAATGAGGCAGGTCCCTTGCAACACATTTGGGAATCACAAAGTGTAGCTAACACTGTTGTGCATTTTGGTTTGCGACTTGCAATTTGCAATTCACAAACGGATCTCAAATTGCGAGTTGCAAAACAAAAGGTTGTACATTGGGCCCTGAGATCTATATTCAGAAAGTTTATTTTTAATTTCCTACTTACTCCCAAAACATTTACTCATGGAAAAGTGTTTATGAATGAGGCCATTAATATTTTCATTCAGTGTGATTGCAGCTGATGAAATGCTAAATTGGGGCAAGTGTATTCTTGTATGCTCAATTTATAACTCCCATAGCTGGTGAATCAGAATAAATGGAAATCAACAAAGGGACATTGTTGAAAGTGATTGGGTTGCAGTCCCATCGAAATGGAAGTGATGCTATCCTTTTTGTCAGACTGACACTGTTCTGTTGTGTATTTAAGGATTTATTGCCCTTTAATCTGTCCATTCCAATGGTGATTCCAATTAAAGATGCTTGAGGACAGCAGGTACTTGGTAGCGTGTCTCTGAGTCATCCCTCAGCTAAGGATGGCCTTAGTTGAACAATTGTAATACAGTATATGTTGTTTTAATATTGTGGTATTGTAGCAAATATATCAACAACCAAGATATTGAGAAGATAGGCATTAATTTACTTTTCCAAACTTTACATTTATATACCTTGCAAATGTATATATCAACAAAGTGCAAATATCTGGAGTCAGTTATAGCTAACCTACAATTATGTATATTTGGCCAATATTTTGGCCAACAATATTTTCACTACAAAGTTATAGTAGCACAAAAATAAAGCCATAACATTCTGGTGCCATACAGAGTTACAAAAAAAGAATGGAATCCGGATGGTGTCTCTCCTCCTCTGGAAATCTTTTATTGTTATTAAAAGGACTGCCACCCACTAAAATACACCAGTGGCATGCTTCATCATTGAATCCACACCCAGAATACCTAGACTGTCTGGGTGGGCTCCACCTCACAATTTAGGGAGCTCTTCCAGTGATATGTTTTTTCTTGGGATCTGTGAAAAGTTTAAAATGACGTCAAGTATCCAAATGCTTTTATTGGATATGGGGACTCTGTGGGATTTATTGTGGATGTAGTAGATTCTTAAATCATCCACGCTGGGCATCCCTCCTGTTTTTAACTTTACCCAAGTACCCGCAAATCCAAGAAAATCTTTTTTGTTTTGTCGGAATTTGCAGCGGGACGTTGGGTGGACCCACCTCTAATACTTCTACCTCTCCTCCTTGATTATTGATGGCCATACAGAGTTGGACAGGTTCCTATTTCAGGATGATGCACGGATATAGCAAAGCTCAGAAAATGTGCATGGACTTAAATCCCAGAACTGCTCAAGGCTTTCACCTACAGATTCTGTTGTCAACTTCACCTCTTAGATTAGGAGTGCTGAAAATATATCACAGACACCCTTGCTGCTGCACCTAAGTCTGCAGCTGTGCCTGCTTGAACCAGCTAATTTCACTCTTATACCACATGATGGAGTTGAAGTGAAATAAATACATGGCATGCCACACCAGAGGTATACTAGTAGCTGGCAAATTTCCCAGGTCATTTGTGGTATGCTGCTGCAGCCCAGCATTTTTCTTGGAATTCTGGGACTTGTAATCCTGTTTTAAAAACCTGGACTGGAGCAGGACTTCATGCATGGCACTGGGAAGCGTGGCATGGGCTGTATTCTTCATAAAGTGATTGGCCTTGCCAAACTCACACGGCATATTGGAGTAAGCAAAATGTTTTACAGGCTCAATTGCTTAATTAGGATGTATGTAATCACACCAAATGTTGGGCCATACATGCCCTTGGCAAAAAGTGAAGTCCTCAAGTTCACTTTGTCGTCTACCTTGCCACTAAACAGAAGGTACAAACTTTACATGCATAAAAAACACTATCAATTAAAGTGGTAGTAGATGTGTAATAAATTATATAACTTAGAAGGTTGACTGGAAAAGCAAAACCCAGAATAAAACAGTTTTAATATCTTTCATGTTTATAATTTGAAACAAAACTCCATGTTAAAATGGAGGCATGCCAGTTTTCATTGAAGGCTAATTTGCTGAATCTGGTATACTCTTTAGAGCTAAAACCCAAAATAATGTAACCCCTCCTGTACAAACTCTTATTGGGTTATATCAAGGAGCAAGAGTAGACGTTTTTTCTCTACCACATCCTACTTTCAAAAGGATAGTGTGAGCCTCTCACCCAGTCTTACCCAGTGTATCAGCAGGCTTGCAAAATACGCATTCGCTTGGAGAATTCCACAAATCCAGTTCTGAGTCAGTGCATAACGTTGGTGTTTTCTGGTAACAACATGTGAATCGCAGTAGCTGATGTAATTTAGACAAATTATGCAAATATGTCTTATTACTTTCTTTTGATACAAAAATTTAAAGTTACAATCATTGTATGAAAACAGAAGAAAAATCATGAAACATAAACAATGCCTTGGTGAAAGGACAGAATTACACTAAATACATATGTAAGCTGAAACAACTAAACACGAAAAAGGATGATAAAAGTCCAATGACTGCTAGAAGTTCATTCATCAGTTTCTGCCCAACTACTCAAAGGACATTAACCTGGAAGCAGCATGTGGTGGAAGAGAACAGGAAAATATATTACCTGCAGAATGTAAATTCCTAGCAGGTTTACAAGGATGAAATAAATCGATAAGAGTAAACAGAACTTTAGTACATTTAAAACATATTAATTGGTAGTAAAATTGAAAGTGATATGGACAAGGCAAGGGGTAGAGACGAGAAGCCAAAGATGTGATATGCTCCAAGGCAGACCAAATGCTAAGTGAACAGAAAAATAATGAAGACTAGATTGAAAAATGAACCAAAACATACTGTCGAAGTCCAACAGTGAGCAACAGCAGCTCAGATAAGACTGTTTGAGGAGCTGCTTAAAATGTGTAGCAAATGAGAAGATATTATAGGAATGGATTTTCCTGTTTCTAAAATTGAAAGTGAATTCCAAAGTATTAGAAATGAGGTATGTAGTAGTCAGTGGTTTGCACCCTATCCAAGAGGGGACCCTCACTCTAGTCAGGTTAAGGGAGACACACAGCTAAGATAACCCCTGCTCACCCCCAGTGGTAGCTTGGCACAAGCGGTCAGTCTTATCTCAGAGACAAGTATTTGTACACACACAGTAACACAGTGGAAACACTACAAAAGGATTCCACACCAGTTTAGAACAATAGCCAATGTTTATCTGAGTAAAACAAGAGCAAAACAACAAAAATCCAGCATACACAAGTAAAGATACACATTTTCAAAGTACTGCTAGATAAAGCACTTAGAAACACAAAAGCTCCAACTGGGGCTGTCACGGTGTCTTGACGTAGTCGTTCAAAACAGTCCGATGCCACTCACGAGCCAGTTATGGAGCTGCACGGACCCAGGTACAGTACCTTGGAAAATGATGAGGAAACAAAGACATTGCACGGAGTCGGGGAAGTGAGGCATTGCTGGGGCCAGTGCGGGCCGATTCCTTACTGCTACCAGGGAGGTGAGGCATTGGTTCCTTTCAGCTAGGCAGGGGAGGTGAGGCATCAGTTCCTTACGGTTGCAGGGGAGGTGATGTGGCATCATCAGTGAGTTGTCAGTTCCTTATGACCTGGCAGGATCAATGAATCCAGCAGGTCAAGATGCGAGATGGTGACTTTGCGGTGTTCGATCACATCACGGGGCAATGGGTGCTGCACGGACATCAGTGACACAACACTCAGGACTCATGCTGTGGCGGGACTTTGCAAGCACCTCAGTGGCATCAGGCCTGTGTTGCAGGTCACAATTGTTACCACAGATCCAGTGCAGGCAGTGGCGTGGTTCTGAAGTCACTCAGGAGTCAATGTGCTTAGTTTCTTTTTGCTTGCACCAGAGCTCACTTCCAAGGGCCCAGGAACTGGATATGGCACCACTTGGTAAGTCAGGACTCTCAACAAGGCACTGACAAGTGAAGTATTTAATGGCCTTGAGACTTCTTAGCCAGAGGCAAGTTCAGTTCAAGCCCTTGGAGAACCCTGGAAAGCAGCATGTAGAAAGCCAAGTCCAGTCCATTCACGCCAAGGATAGAAGCAGCAAGCAGCAGGTCAGCACAGCAAAGCAACAGGCAGACTGGCAGTCCTTCCTACAGCATCCAGCTCTCATTCCTGGCAGAATACACTCAGTCCAGAAGTGTCCTAAATTTGTGGTGTCAGAGGTCTAGTATGTATACCCATGTCTATCTTTGAAGAAGGCAAACTTCAAAGAGAAGTCTTTGTAGTGCACAAGACCCTGCATTTTCCTGCCCTAGCCCCAGACATACTCCAGGGGATGAGAGACTGCTTCGTGTGAGGACAGGCACAGCCCTATTCAGTTACAAGTGTTAGCTTCCGCAACCACTCTAGCTTAGGAAGACCCAACAGCCTGGTGAATACACAAATAACCCAACTATCATCCTGACCCAGACTTATATTCAGCAGACAGGCAGAGGCACAGGATGGTTAAGCAAGAAAACACCCACTTTCTAAAAGTGGCATTTTCAAACTTACAATTCAAAAACAAACTTCTCCAAATGTTGTGTTTTCTTTTTTTTTTTTTACTTGTGAGTTCAGAGTCCCAAAACTCCATATCTCTATCTGTTCCCAATGGAAAATTACACTTAAAAGATATTTCAAAGAAATCTCCATGTTACCCTATAAGCGAAACCGGCCTAGCAATAGTGAAAAATGAATTTAGCTGTATATCACTATCAGGGCATGTAAAACACACCAGCTCTTGTCCTACCTTTTAAATGCACTGCACGTTGCCTATGGTGCTGCTTTGACCCTACTTTATGGGTGTCTTACATATAGTAAAAAGGAAGGTTTGTGCCTGGCAAGTGGGGGCACTTGCCAAGTCGAAATGGCAGTTAAAAACTGCCCACACAGACACTGCAGTGGCAGGAGGTCTGAGACATGTTTACTGGGCTACTCAAGTAAGTGACACAATCAGTACTGCAGGACCACGAGCAGCATTTGACTTACAGACCCTGGGCACACATAGTACACTTTACTTGGGCTTACTAGTAAATCAAATATGACAATCATGGAGAAACCTATCACCAACACAATTTGCACATGGAGCACTTGGACTTTAGCACTGTTCAGCAGTGGTAAAGTTCACAGAATCCTAAAATCAGCAAAAATGAAATCCATCACACCATCAAAAACATGAGGTCAGAGGCAAATAGTTTGGGGATAACCCTGCAGGGTCATTGCCAACACAAAGTGGCTAAAAAGATGTTTCTTTACAAAAATAAAATAGAGCTGAGCCAAATACGAAGCCGAAATTTCAAGCAGATGAACACGGAAAAAAATTGAAGGTGGTGTGGAAAAGGAGCTGAGTGTGAATAGAAGTCAATCGTAGAAAAGAAAATAGGAAGAAATCTAGCATTCGATAATAGATACACGCACAAAGGGGAAGCATGACAAGAAGGAGGTAAAAAAGGGAATGAAAAATAAACTTGAGAATTATCTGCATAAAATATATTTTCCGCTGTGGAGAGAGAATCTATCCCTTATTGTGTGCGGTGCCACACATATATGATACATTACAATGTTTAAATGCATACACATTCCATGTAATTTATGCATGTAGGTAATGCTCCTGGCTTTTCTCGTACATGTGTGCACACATTTTAGCTATATCACAGTATTTGTGTAATCCTGCAATCTTTTTAATAAGTGCTACACGATACTGGCTTTCCATTTCAGCATCTAAGTGCAGGGGAAGACATTACTCATGTTTATTGCTGCAATTTATCAAGGAAAATTTGGAAGACGATAATAAATTGCATCCTTTGTTATACAGTGCGATTGTTCAAGAAGATATATAGCCCATTGTGATCTGCATTCTAATTACGAGGGATTAGGTCATATCTTTCTTCTGGGTGGCACTGTATTAGGTTCTGAGGTTTACTAATGTGACGCCTTATCAGAATGCGCCCACACAATCAATATATCTTCATGCAGCACTACACAGTTAGCAGAAGTAGTAACTGCATTGCCATTTAAAAGATGGTATTTTGTGTTGCAGAACTACTGAAGGCGCAATATGGCAGGTACATTCAAGGGAACGCATGACTCGCAAAGGCCACAACATTATTAATGTTTGTTACTGTTTCTATATATGCATGACATAGGTTCTACATTGGGTTTGTGAAAAGTGACTATAAGTCAAAGATGTTTTATGTTAATATTGTCCCATTCGTGTTAACGTGTAAAAGGATTGACGGCCCTGAGCAGCAGGATGTTATCAAGTATCTAACACAGCTCGAAGTGCATTCTTAAGCAATGTCCGTATGCACAAATGTGATCTTGTCAGCTGTGGTTGCGCTGATCATGTCACTTACTATTGTGTCAGTAAAACAATCACATTTGGTTATGCGTACTTGGAAGCCATGGGCATGTCTCCATGTCATGTAGCTCCTTGCTAATTGACAAAATTGGCAGACGCTGCTTGCAGAGCTAGCTTAAGCACAGTGCAGGCCAGGGTGCAGGCCTGTGGGCAGGGGGCATAGAATTCTGCTCACTGTGTTGCAAGTATGGCATGCGTTAAACACGATATGGTAATTAGATTTGCGCAATGCTTTCTTTGATTCTCTTTCACGTCCTGTACATTCAACTCATCATACATTTTTGTCAAACCTCACGGGAAACGCAAGTCAAAATTGTGGACAGATCAGATAATCAGTGTGGGTCTCAAAAACAACAGCATATTTCTATTAGTAAAACCACAAACATTTTTGAATTAAAAAACAATTAAAGGATTTCCACAAATTCACAAATAAACATTATACTTAATGCTATCTCTGTAGATTAACAACCAATGGTATTAAAAAACTGAGTAACATAGTTCACTCTGTTAAAGTGTTAATGCATTTGTTTGAATAAACTGTGTGCAACTTCATGCCAAGTATTTGCAGTGTGGACCATTCAGGCTTAAATTTAAAAGAAAATGACGGAGAGCGACGTTGTGCCACATTTGGCAGTGCCGCACTCCGGCAGTTTCAAAATGCAGGGATGCACAGTATATAATAGAATATGCTGCACCCCTGTGTTGCCCACTGCGCCAGAGCTTACTTTGCTGCTGAGCGCCAACGCAGCTACCCTCGCGCCATGGTGCAAGCATGGCTGCACTGTGGGGAGATGGTTTTTGTGCAGGAAGTTTTTGTGCAGGAAGGGACACCTTTCTGCACAAAAACAATTTTTAATCGTGATGTGCTCTTTCTATGTGTGCTGCAGAAAACAAGGAGAAATGAAAGCATTTGCTGGGGTGGCGTTAGATTTTGGCCCTGCCTCAGGTTTACAAAAACTTGTAAATCTGGGACAGAGTCAAAGTGCAATGGGTGTTGCTGTGGCACTCCCACAGTAACACCTACTGCACGCCTCTTCCACACAAAGTGCTGCGTGTGAAGGGACCAAATTACAAGGTGGCATTAACCCACAAAAAGTGGCTTAACACCACCTTGTAAAGACGGCGCAATGCATAGCGCCACCGGAGCATCACTAAAAGTGACACTCCAGTGGCCTTTTAAATCTGGCCCAGTATTTTCTCCTGTGGTGGATAAAAGGAGTACCATTGAGTGTGCTGAACACCTGCTGCCTAAACGACTGGAGTGAAAAAGTGTGCTATATAAAAATAAATCACACCTTCAAGATGTATTTCAGTCTGTCCTCTACATGACGATAGGGATGCAGAAATATTTTGTTATCTACTTAATATGACAATGACTAAAGTAGGTGTATAAATTAGATGTAAAAATTGGCCACGTTTTAGTTAGTGTTAATGTTAAAAATGGTATATTCCTTATGGACAATTAGTTTGCCAAAGTGTTACATATTATACATGTTGCACCTAAAGAATTAGGGGCTTGGTGTACTAAATCATTTTGTGTTCCCAAACTCTGTGATTCTCAATATCGTTTGGTTTTGTTCATTCTTTTGTAGTACACTGAGGTCTGAGCAGCATGAGATAGTTGCAAGTTATGCCCGACTTGGTGTGGAGCAAGGGGATGCCATTATGGGGACAGAAGTGGCATATAATGCAGTTTTCACCCCCTCTCACCTGTCCATGTCAAACACCGAGGGGTGTGTTGTGCTGTGGAGCATGGTAAGTATAATGGAACCCCATCCGACCTCATTTCTTTTAAAACTGTTGCAGACCAGTCAGTAAAGTTGTGGTGCTTCTAAGGGAGCTGCCTTCTTATAGTGAAGTTTGCATGTTGTTGGCGGTAGGACCGAGAATATCATTTTGTTACAGGCTCTACTTGGGTATTAGGGGCATCAGGTGTTTCAAATTATATCACAGCAATGCCCTCTTCTGCTAAAGCAACATCCCTGCCAGATCAGCCCAGTTCAGTAAATTTAGACAAGTTCAATTGGAGGGAATAGGCTAAAAGGGGCTGCATCATATGCTGATGGGGTTCCATCAAGTGTTCAAGTGGATCCTGCAGTCAATATAACAGCAAAAGAGCAATCACCTTCTACGTTAGCAGTCTCTATTTGAAATTGTGATAACAAAACATTATACATCATTGGGCTAACAATTAAGTCATTATGTTGATATAGAATGGCTTCATCCGTCCCCCCAAGGGGAAATAGCCCTTGTCTTTCTTCTCCTCATGCATTACTAACACTTCTTGTGTAGATCATTTGCAGTTAGCAGATAGAATGACATGTGCCTTAATGTAGGGTCCAAGATAGCCCACTCTTGTCACTTATTCATCTTCAAAAGGAGACATTATTGGAAATGAATTTAACTCATTTTTATGATATGCCTAAATCTATGTAACTCCTTCATTAGCATCATCAATATTATATACTTTATTTTTGATGCAAGGCACTCTTCAAGAAATGCTTGAAGTTATGGGGATGGTGAGTATAAATCAAAACATTTAGTCGGAGAGTTAAGTCACTTATTCCTTTGCTGGTGAAAGTAGGCTTAGGTTCTGATTAAGAGAAATGTGTATAGTTAATGATTGTATGGCACAAGTTCAATCTGCTGCAATAGCCAAACCCCCCCAGAATATATGTCTCACTGCCCAAACCAATGATACTTAAAAAAAATATGAGTGGTACTGGGTTATAAATTTAATTAATGTGTTCTAATTTGGCACCTTTTATAAAAAAAAAGCATGTGTTAAAGCAAATGATGAGAAATTAGAAAGGTAAATAAATTTGCTCTCATTGTGGCCCTGAAAGCATCTCTCTGCCCACTGGGTGTCATAAAAAGGTGCTACTGAGAAACATATGCACATATAGACTGATAAGACTGATTGACAACACAGCCAAGGTATATTCAAAGGTAGCAATACATAATTTGAATACCTGTATTCCTGACTGCAGTTTAATACATCCTGAAGAAGGTTGTTTTTAGGTGGGCTATTCCACAATAAACAACTGTTTCACTGTTTAGGCCATAACATGTAATTAAATAAAATAGACTAGAGGTTTATGGTGTTGTTTTGTTGACTTCAATGTGGTGTTGAATCTGGCGGACAGAGAGGACCTCTGGAAAAAGGTGACTGTTTTGAGCACCCTTTCAGGCTTCCCTTCCATTCTCTGTGCTTTACAATCTTCTGATCTGGTGCAAGCGAAAGTTTACCTTACAGGCCAGCTCACTCAATAGATTTCAGTTTATCATAGCTTAAAGCCTGGCCTTGTCCTGAAACCATAAGTGTTTGATGTGTATGTTGCTGATCTGCATCTTAATTCATAGACACTGAATCATTTTAACAGTAGATCTTCAAAGGAAGTTGGTAGTATTGTATGATTGATGCATTGACACCATCTTATGATAAACATTGACAAAATGAAAATTCTCATTTTTTAAATGAAACACAAGAAATGTTTCCTGCAGTGCCTAGGAAAAGATGTAGAAAGAGCGGGCTAATATGAATGCCTAGCTTTAAATTTCTTCAGTTCTTTCAACTGAACAGAGCATTTACAATCTTGTAGCCACCCAGTCTACGGGGTCCTCAGGCAGTTTCTCGATGGAGCAGATCACTGGCCTGTGACCACGAAGTCTCACTAGAGAGGCACACCATGAATTAAATATTAAATCTCCAACAAAATGTGCTGATTCAGGCAGTTAGGTGTATATTTGGGTAGATGTAATTGCCCAACATGGTGGAAACATGCTTGATAAGATGTATATATTCCTTAGGTTTTGGGAATCAAATTAAACTCTCACAATTATATTGCAAATAGCCCCAAAGCTGAGAAATGGCACAGGCAAATTATTTTCTAAAACAGATAAATATATATAAAGGTCTGAATGCCAACCTTGGTGAGTTACAGAATGTGTTCCTTTCCCTTCGAAGCAAGCACTAAAGCAGTTAGCCATGCAGATCTCCAATAGGAAGAACTTAAACTATCTAGTCAGGATATCTCTTATCACCCTCACATTATATTATTTGAGTGACAATGACAATTTCCTGTGTACAGACTGGTTGCTTCATGAATGGTTAAGATTAAATTCTGCCTTGGTTTAAATCCTTTGCTTTTCATTCCAGGTGTTGTGATGAAGATTAAGACTAATGAAGAAAAATAGTCATCCACATTAAACTGCAACTATTAGAAACTGTGATATGTATTTATCTTTGTGGCAAAAAACTTTATTTGTAAAATATGACAAAACTGTCTCATTTAGCTTCAAGGAATTTAGGGCCAGATGTAGCAAAGGTTTTTACCCATTCTGTGTCGATGGGGAAAAGTGTTCGTACATATGGCCCTTAATTGTTAATATGCTCTTTCAGGATGTAGTGGCTGGACTTGGTTACCGTCTAATTTATGTGAAAAAAGGGTTGTTGTCGTGATTATATGATCTTATTTCCATCTATTTATGATGTATTATAGTTTTTTTACTGACACAGAGCGAAACATTTGGAGCTGCTCAGCCAATGAGAGTGCTCCCTTTTCTGAAAATAGATAATATTTCATGTTTTTAAAGGCATCATTCTCTGGCTGGCTAGCTCCCAACAACTGACGTGGGAAATTAGGGAGTGCTGCACAAGCATGAGCATCCCCTCACCTGAATGTATAGGTGAATAAATGGCTTCATTCTCCTTCAGCACTCTCTCTCATGTCTAACAGCTGTCAGTACGCAGACAGCTGCAGAGGCTGCTCTACTTGATTTTGGTTAAGGGAAGACCAATCAGCATATAAATGCAGAAAAATGAAAACAAGTGTTAGCTACTTTCCTTGGCTGTTTTGGCTTCCTTTTACTAAAAGCAAGGGGAGGAGCCCAGATTGCTATTTGTTTACCAGCAGATACATAAAAAAATTCAGAGGAAATTTCATGGGAGGATGAAGCTGTTTCATAACCCAAATATTAAGATGAAAGGCTATTCATGCTCCTATGATGGATATGTTTGTGTATGTGTGTGTATATGTGTTGGGGGAGATTTGTACCAATAGCCTTATTGCCCTCACCTGCAGGGCAATATTATCTGTTAATTACCTCCTATTTGCCTTGCACCCTCACCTGCAGTTTGCCCAATAACTGCAGGGAGGGTAATTTACAGTGCTTATTGCCAGCACTTTCATGACCTGATTAACTGACTGACTGACTAATAGGACATTTTGAAAATATGTTTTTGAAAGATGTTAAGGAAGTTAGACCCTTCTAATAGATTAAATGATCTTTTATATTACACATGTATATGCTACCATATGTAGAATGGTTTGTTATGTGATGAGAGGCTTTTTGACAAGCAACATTAATGAATCATCTGCATATTAGTGGAGCATATATTCCATGAGTTTATTTTTCACATACCTCCCCATAGACTAATTCTGTGACACAAGTGAATTTAAAGAGTAAGAGCCATAGCTATATCATGACTCACTGGTTTTGTCCCATTTAGGGCATTCTGACCTCCTTTACCCTCCCTGACTAAGGACCTACTTATATCGCACAAGGTGTCAGGATCGTGGTCCACTGTATATAGCAGATGATGGTCAATCGTAGCTAACTTGCTAATAGGTCTCTCACAGGGGATTTGGTTCCTGAGCCTTAGAAGAAAGTCTTTGTCATCACCTTATTGAAAAATCCAGGGCTAACATCAATGATCTGTTAAATTTTTGCCCCTGGCTATCTGTCATAGTGCAAGTGGTGCTACACTAACTTCAGTCTTTCCTTGCTGAAAATGACATGTTAAATAAAGTGCAAGCCAATTTTGTTAGACCAGTATTAGAGAATTTATTACCTTTATTTTGTACATCTGAGAAGGATCTTGATACTGTGTTGATGCTCTAATATTACTAGATCATCCAGCAACCATCACCACTATTGACCACACCATTCTGATAGCAAGATTGGAAGAATGTAGGACATGAAGAGTAATTTTGATTTGGTTCATATCTATGCTTGAGCTCTGGTTAAGTAGGGCATATTTGTCACTACCCTGCTCAAAAAGGTTCAGATGGTCATGCTTTATGTCTTTGAAGGATCACTATTGACATCTCTTCTACTTAATTTGTATATTTTATCACTTATTTCCTGATTTATGATGACAACACTCAGTTGATCCCTAAGAAACATCAGAGAAACATTGAGCAAAAGCAATAGGCAGGTGGATATGCAACAGCCAGCTGAAGTTCAGCACCAAAAAGAAAAAAATCAGAGTACAAGGGTGAGCCACGCATACTTGGGAGAGGGCCTCAAATCAGTCACAGGGTGAGAAATCTTGGAGAGTGAGTTAGCCAAGGCCTTGATTTTTTACATGTTGTTTTGTGTATTGCTCTGTGTTCATGTTCTAATGCAAGTCCCATCTGTAAACATGTGTGAATTTGGAGCATCTCTTTGCTTATGTGCATGCAGTATACAAAAGTAAAACATATTAATTTTGTCAACTCTTGATCCTTTTATTAAGGCCTGGGCTTTTGTTCAATGTGGATGGTTGGATCAGAGCAATGCAAATATGCTCAGTGCTTTCCCCTGATCTATAAGGAAATCTAAGATTCATCAAATTATCAACACGACGATGAATGTCCCATGTTTACAAGACATGGACCTATGTTCAGTTTTCGAATGTTAAAATAAAATAAAATGTTTTGACCGGAAAGGACAGTGGGTAATTGAGTTTCACTCAGAGTTCAGCAGAGTACATATTATAAGGTTGCCATTAAAATGTTCATGAGGTCATTAGTCATCCATTATGAATTTAATTTAAAATGTTGAAGCTAAGCGAATATTATTCCAACTTCATGCCAACCACTCACGCTAAGCCAAATGTTTCCTGTGAAATTATTGGCAGTTTGCACAAGTTATTCTAAGACATGAATCCAGTTTGAGGAGGGTGGAGTGTGGCGATAATAGTTGCATTAAAAATGTGAGCATTGTTGACAAGTAACAGCCAAGTTCTTTTTAAAACATGAGTTTATCTGACGTGTGTTACTGCAGCCATGACTCTGCATGGCATTATTCATATTATCCCATTTTACTGGCTTGCGTGGTGACACGCACTGATATGTTTTAGTTTAATGCCTCGAAAAACATTGCTTTATGGGAATTGTGGCCAAAAGAAAGTCTCATTAGCATATTCCAGCCGCCAATCAGACCTCTATTTGCGTTTACCTAGATTTTGGATATGTCCTTCATTGCGCCAATATTTGTGGTCCACATCAGGCTCAATAGATAGTGTAAGCCTGTGAGAGCTTTAAATGTTAGCTAGTAATAGTTAATAATTCGGACCAACATTTGACACAGTTGCACAACTTCAAAGTGATTTATAAAATATTTTAATAAAGGAGAGATGTAAGATGCACGTGTGCTTTGGCCATTTTAGAACTTAAGAAGAAGGAGCATATGCTGCAAATTATGGGGCATATTTCCAAGCCACATGGCGCAGGGCGGCGCAGCAAGTCACCTTGCCGAGCTGCCCTGAGCCACAGGGAAAGGGCAGAAATGAAACTGTGTATTTCTGTCCTCTCCCCCTGCGTTGATGCACAAATTGCTGCCTAGCGCAATGCAGGCACCCTTGCACCATGGTGAAAGGGTTTCTACATTGTCAGCAGGATTGTTTTTGTGCAGAAAGGGACACCAACCTTCACAAAAACAATCCAGAGAGACATTTTCCTCTTTCCATGTGTGCTATAGAATGCAGCACACATGGAAAGCGTAAACAAGGAAAAATGAAGATATTTCTCCTTATTGCGCCTGCCTTGGGGAGATGTACAGTTTTAATGCTTATGTTTACAGATTCTCGTAAATCTGGGAATACATCAAAACCCATGGGTGATGCGTGGGAACACTTACAGCAACACCCATGGTGCGCCTCCCTGGCTCAGTGTAAGGGAAAGCAGCGACTTGCACTGCCCTGCCTTAACCATATCTACAAGGCCATGAAAAGCCGTGCAAAGTGGCTTTGCGTGGCCTTGTAGATATGAGTCTGCACTATGCACCGTCGGTGAGTCACCAAAAGTGTAAATATGGCCCTATGTGTGTTAGGTAGGATGTTGTTGCACAGTGATGGTGTGTTTTAGAGGCATGTGTATGAGTAAAAGGCACATATAGGAGTAAAAGGAGAGGATATGGAAGGGAGTTTGCTTACCTGAAAATAAAATACAAAGTTTGGGATTTAGTTTTGGAAAAACTGATATAATTTAAGAGAAATTGCACCTTCCGTGCCTGGTTTGTATTTGCTTGAATTAATTAGAGAAGGCATTGACACCATATCCTCGCTGTTCCTGTGCTGCATGGGGCATGTTAAGCAGCATTCACAAATCCTTACCAGTTTGTCCTCCATTGTAGGGATGTTTGAGCACTGGTTTTCTCTGCATGTCTTCTTATTTTTCATATTTTCACAAAACCTCAGCTCAACTATGGCAACATTTTCTTCACCAGAATAGGAAATAAACTTACTACTTTTCGAAATACAATTTGCATATGTCAAGGATCCTCCTGGAATGGCCAAGGACCATAATCACAGCCTGGAAAAAAACACAAGGACATGTTGCAATGGTTCCATGCCCCCTCGTCACTAAATGTGCCCTCGCCGAGTAAGGCTCCCTCGTCACTTTGCATTGGAATCTGCTACATAGAAGAAGAGCACGAGGGTCAGGAAAGATTGTCAGGGCTCAGAATGTCAGAGCGCTTTGATTTTCTTTTTTTCACACCAGCCAGTTTTCTGACACCTTTCCTGCATTTGCAAATGTTGACAAGTGTGCGCATTTCATGCTCAGACCTTGCCTGCTCATTATGCAAATCATATTCATAAAGCGCCACTTGACAAGTCTGGTAGGAGCCCACTGTAACTAATACCAGTCACTCTTGTCACTTTTTCAGTGTAGGCAATTGATCAGATGGGGTAGAAAAAATAATTGCTTTTTAAAACAGAAATATGGCAATGCTCTTAAAAGGCGTAAAGTAATGTGTCAAATGTTATCACGCTTCTTTAGCTGAAGAATGGATGTTTGTGAAATCTAGTTAAGGAACAGTAAGTATTTTGTTATTTATGCATTTGCATTTTTTCCTAGCTGTTGTAGCTCCAGAAGAGTAATGGAGAACGATCCGGGTGAAAATGTTGCATGTAGTGCGAATCGGAAACTAAAATTCTAAGTTGCAATCCACAGATTAATGTGTGGCGCAGACTCAAACTGTCAACATACAGAGAGATATGTCCACAGAAAATTTTCCCTTGCAACATAACGTTATGCATGGGTGATTTTTAATGTTATTCTTATTACATATAATGCATGCAAGCCTCCAATTCCATTATAAAAACCTGTTTCTAATTTCCTGATTAAAGTGGAGATGGAAGTCTCTAGTCACCTAGAGGTTGCTGCTCAACTGTAATAATTTACTACAGCTAACTTGTTATGCAACTAAGGACTTTGTTCTTATGATTTTTTTTAAACATGAAGAGTTATCAGCACAATGAAGAGGTTTACGGCAACAGCTTTATTATTTGCATTTTAGAGTTCAATTTACGGAAAGAAATAATCTCTCGGCATGTTATTGCTCAGAGAGCTACACCTTTTGCAAAAAAAATATGATTTTCGGTAAACTGATTCTACAAAAAAGTTAATGCTTTTTGATGTGTTTAATTTTGGAATGCAGGGTTCAATGCTATTATTCATTCCTTCAACCAGACTATCTCTTTCTTGGAAGGAGCAAGATGCCACGGATCTGAGTGGTTTGTGGAAAGGACGATGGTATTATAAGGAATATAGGGCCTAATTCTGAATTCGGCAGCCGGCCGGCGCCGCCCGCTGGGCGGGAACCGCCACTTGGCCGCTCCGCGGTCAAAAGACCGCGGAGGCCATTCTGGCTTTCCCGCTGGGCCGGCAGGCGACCGCCAAAAGGGCGCCCGACGGCCCAGCGGAAAAGACCCTGCAACAATGAAGCCGGCTCCGAATGGAGCCGGCGGAGTTGCAGGGGTGCGACGGGTGCAGTAGCACCCATCGCGATTTTCACTGTCTGCAAAGCAGACAGTGAAAATCCTAATGGGGCCCTGTTAGGGGGCCCCACGACACCCGTTCCCGCCATCCTGGTTCTGGCAGTGTAAACCGCCAGAAACAGGCTGGCGGGAAGGGGGTCGGAATCCCCATGGCGGCGCTGCAAGCAGCGCCGCCATGGAGGATTCCCTGGGCCAGGGGTAATCCGGCGGGAAACCGCCGGATCCCCTTTTCTGACCGCAGCAATAGCCCTGGAAGCACCGCCAGCCTGTTGGCGGTGCTTCCGTTGCCCTCCGCCCTGGCGGTCATAGACCGCCAGGGTTGGAATGAGGGCCATAATATCCTGTGCTGGGGATTAAAATAATATTGCAAGTAATTTTGTTTTTCCTTATTACTTATAAAAAACCCTCGGCATTAAGGCATGTTCTTCTGTATGGCCATTGAAACGTTGGTGACTTTAAATATCCTTAAAATGTATGTGAAGGGTAATTTGTCACATAAACATGGGCTAAAGTAGCCCCTGTTTTACATTATACGGATATTGAAAGCCAATAATATGGTCTGTCAATTTAAAGAGGAGAGTGGCCAAAGGCTGACTTTGCTTATAAGGTCATGGAACTCCATGAGGTGACTTGGATATGCTTATAATATATTACAGGGGGTTGATTATTCCATATAATACGTGACCATACCATAACCATTCCATCAAGCCACCTAAATTCTTGGTGTGGTGTTTGTTCACATGAAATACTTAGGGAGATTGCATACTTGAGAAATTTATTTAAGATCTGTAGTGCAATATTATGCATACCAAGAATATATTTGATTAAAAAATTATTAAAATCAGTTTACTACAAGTCATATTTAAAAGCACACTAGTTCAGGATGTGTACAACCTTTTTTTGGAAGGTTCCTGAAAATTTGTCAGACGGTGTCAAAATTATTAGCAAACTAAAAAACGCTTTTCCCATGGAAACTCTAACCTAAGTACACCTACAGAGTTGCTGCCGCCATGGTGTAATATGTATTAAAAGTAAGTGTTACATTTCAAACACGAAAGAACACCAACATTCACAAGTTATAGTCTACTAAACTAACTATTACTTGCACCTACACCATACACTGGTAATAACCACACATATTACATCACTCATGTCATGTTCAATGACATAAATTATAATATCACTGATGATATCTCAAATGACATTGATCACATCACCAGACTATAATGTCCCTTTAACTTATTAGGTGGTTAGTGAATTTCTTTTTTTAATACAGATTAACATTTACTATGCACCTAATTATAACATAACTTTAATCTTTCTAGAGTTTCTTTCTTTAAAGACATAGCTTAACATGTACTATGCACCAAACTATGACACTAGTTTAAACATTGGTTTTCTAGTAAATTTGTTGGGTTTTTTTCTGCTTAATTAACAATGATTTTAATTAGGCAGAGGCATTGAGCGTCCCACTTCAACTGGCTGCAATGGATGTCTTAGATGGACATGCCAATGAGCACATTCAATCCAAGTGAACCTTCTTCTGAGACATCCTGTATCCCTTCAAATATAATGCACTGCTTTTACGAGGAATATTTACTTGGAATGTATGACATCGGGCAGCAGAAGGGAACTGTTCAGTGATCACTGTCTGCTCCCCCAAGGCCTCCTAACAATATTCTCAATTGGACCTAACCCAGTGGAACAGCTTTCCCGTTCAGGAATTAACTACCACCCTAACTCAAATGTTGGTAACACATTAATGGTTTGCATTTGTAATTGTTGTCACTAAACATTGATAGGAAGCAACCTGAATTGCAAATAGGAGGCAAGATACCTTGATGCCCCCTCCAATTTGCGATTCAAAAGGTGTCAAAACAGTTACTCTGCAAGTCAGAACGACATTCTGGACTCAAAGAGTAACATTTGTATAATTTTAAATATTCTTTTAGAGTTGTAAAACGTATGATTTTGTGAGTTGCAGGCTTTTTAATCTCAAAATAGTTTGTACTCTGGACCTTAAATTGCTAATTGCTTATTTATTGTACTTTTTGTGCCACTGTAGTTTATTGAGATGTAAGATGATAGTATAAAAGTGCATCTGAGACACACCTAATTATATATGTACCATTGGTTGCAGCCTTATAAAATGTGTATCTTTTTTTTGTGAGCATAAAATCAGCATCCCTAGTTACATATATATATGCCCTTGAACAGTGTGAATACATGTACTAGACTACGCTATTTTATGATGTGATTCACCTTTTTTTTTTCTTTTACAAAGCACAATGGCAAAAGGCAATGTAGCCCAGTAGAAAGGTTTCCTACTGTTATCACCATGTCACTTATTCGTTGGCCATAGTGCAATGCACTATGTTTGTTACTGCAGTCCACCCTCACCTTTTCGGTCTCATAAATTCCATAGCTCTAACTAATTTCACTGCCATACTTACATACACAAACCAAAACAACGCACATTAGCTCATAATCATTACTTCAGTCGGAATAGTGGCCTTCCCACTTCTGCATGCAGAGACACCCACATAAATAATGCACCACAATTCCATAGCTATGCTATTTTGTCCTAATAAAGTGTGAACAGCATAACATAATATACATATTTTGTTGGTTTCTATTCCGACTGCTCTCCATTAGTATGATGCCCCATATTTCAAACTGTTGCTCATACAGGAGGAATTTAGTGACGTAATACTTGCATTTGTTTAGCAAGGCTAATCACCCCTGAGGTATCCAGGTGCTGTCCTTAGGCACGAGGAAATTAAGTAATTTGCCCAGAATCACAGGATGTTGAACTGACACTGAGACTCAATCTGGATCCCCAGCTTCAAGTCAGCTGCTCTGGTCGCTACGCCACATCCTCATAGTAGTTCCATACATCAGAATAATTTCTCATAAATGTACATAGATTTACAACTTTTCATAAACATTAAAAGGGTACTCATTACAATTTTGCCGACCACTGGCTATCACCGAATGTAAACAGTGATGTGTCCACTGGTTGTCTGCCAGACTCTACTAGCAGAAATATACCTGAAAGCAATGGTTGTTCGCTTTCTCCCACTGGGCGCATTTAATTTCCATCGAGAATCTATGTGCCAGTAGGGCAAGATTTTTTTTCATGGGCTGCACTATGATCGCATAATATAAGGTAAGGTTTCATACCACAACATAACATAACAAAATATACCATGCCTTATCAAACCATTCCGTACCATACATACCATACATTAAAATAACTCAACAGAACGTAACATAACATTACATAACATAACATAACAATGGATGGAGGTAGTCCTGAGGAAAGACTGCAGTATCTGATGGCCATTCACCTTTGAGCAAATTTGTTATTCTTGCATTGTTTTTCCTCTTCATTTGAAATAGTTAGAATTGTTTGTGCTAATCACGTATCAATGCTAGGTCTGAAGAACGTTGCTGGTGTAATTTGTGAGTTTAGAGTGCGACTCCAGATTGAATTTTAAGTTTAAGAGGAACTGCAAATGAAATACGAGAAAAGTGTTATCAGTAGGTAGTGATACTTACAAGGAGAATTACTTATTTTTGTGGATACCCCAGTTCGGAAATATTTGCTATTAACAAATGAATCGACAACATATATTGAAGCAAAATCGAAGATTGCCCAAAAAGTGGAATTGCATTCAATTCTAATATTCCTTAAATCACAGAGGATTCTCTGTGCTAACTGGCCAAGGAGAACTAACATGTTTCATTTTTAGTACTGTGCAATCTTAAAGTGGTTCAAGGTGACAAGGTCAGTGGAGTGATATGCTTCAGGGGGAACGTGCTGAAGAATCTAACTGCAGACATTGCACATTGTAGTCTTGTTAATTAGCACTGGATAGCCTGCTTGAAAAATATGAACCCTCTCTAACTATATTGGTTCAAATATAACTGATCCAACCCAGGTTTCCGAGGAATGATGGTTATTATATAATCGTAACTGCCAGTTTATGTCACCAATATGACACTTGACACTTTCCTGGTAACTAGCTGAACATCATCAATTAAGACATCAGCTCTATAATGACATCTTACCAACCAATTGAGGGTCATTCACTATGACATCACCTTTTTACGACAGCCATCCTTCATGAAAGGCATTTAAAATGGACATTAAAAGTTGTCGGTGGCTGTAGAAGTCCTCTTCTGATTGCAAAGCTAGTAATGGGTCATATGTGTATCCATTGGGGACACCCTTTGGATAGGAAGAGAGGGTTTGAGTTAATTAAATAGTGTGTGATGACAGATGTCTCTCGTTGCTGGAAGAAGGAAACAGCACTCAGCAACTGAATTAGAAATAGAAACGTCATTTATAGTACTGCTTCCCTGAAAGTAGGATGTCCTTTCCCAAGCTGTTTTAACCCGTACATGGTAATTGTAGTTACGGCAAACAACTCCATTCGCTCATCCTGCTCGGGCTGAGGGTTTCTACCACTCAACGCATGGAACAGTGGCACACTGAACAGCACACAGGTAGGATATGAGCCGAACAAAAACCCCAAATCGTTGAATTGACAGGAAACTGAATTCTTTGCTACAGACGTCATTTGTGTCTTGCTTGCCAAAGGGTTGATTAATGTATATAGAAGGTTTTTCATTAAGGTATTGCTTTTAGCGATTGCGATTGCTTAATAAATCAGAAAAAACAATGTCATATTTTGTCTTGTCAAAGGAGCAGCACCAGTGATGGGGAAGATCTTTTGGGTTTTACACCAATATTGCAATATATTTTCTGACTAAAATGTAGTATGTATACAGCAGTGGTGATTTGCTAGGAATGGGACTGTTGTGATAGGTGGCTGTCTTTGAGGATGGTGAAATCACAGAGCACAGCGTGTCTCAGTGTCACATCAGCAAACACAGATACATTTTATGGCTTCTAAGAATTTCGCTAAGTAACAGTAGAGTTTTGGTTAACCAGATCTCAGGGGTGTACGAAATTTGCTTTCTTATAAATATGCAAAATTTTGGGAAAGTTACATAAAATTGCACGCAGTAACACAAATTACAAATATGTTATTATAGCTATATTATAGTGTGAAGTATATTCTTGCGTCAATTTTTGATGCAAGGATGCATTTCGCGGTATAAATAGCACAAAAACAACAATCGCCTCAAATAGTTGCCACTTGCATTCCAGTTCTTTGCATTGTTCCTATGCTCTTGCATTATAGTTTTGATGCAAACAGAAGTGCAACGTGTCATGGCAGTGTAATTTTGACATTAAATTCCTAAATTCTGCAGAGAATGCTTGGGTTATTTAAATTTCTCCTGGGTTTTCTGGATATTAAAGGTCATATGAAGTTTGCAGGACAGAATTCAATTGAGACAGCAACTGCATTAGAGGGCTACTATCACTGAAACATGAGGATCATCAAAAAGGACAACAGTAGACATCTCTGGGGAAGACAGGTGTGTGGCACAAGAAGGTGTCTCGCCAGTTTGTTCAGTGAGAGTCCACAAAATTATAATAGTGAACATGCAGGGCCCCTAAACATAGGACCTACTAGACTTCTGACATTGCAAAGGCAAAGGTTGGGGGGGGGGGGCATGAAGCAACGGAAGGGGTGCAGACCACTTGTGTCAAAAGCCACTGCTTGAACATGGGTAGGTATGAGTAACTTAGACACAGCAGCACATGGTGCAGGTAAGTTGCATTTGGGTAGGAACTCAGATCTCACTAGGAAAAAGAAAGGGTGAAACAGCTGCCCCTTGACAAAATGATACGGGCAGGTACGTTTAAGTATCACCCCCAAAGAAAAATCTAAAGGCAGGGGGCAGGCATCAGCTATCACTGCCAGTGAAGACAAGGGAGCAAAAGTCTGCGTATTGCTGACCAGGAGTATGCCGGAAAAGAGACGGGATGCAGGTATTGGCCTTCCACTTTGGAGAAGCAATGGTGAACGGGAGCTAGAACACAGCTATCTCCAGGATGAAGGGGATGAAGCCATAAAGGGCAGAGCTGTTTAAGTGTTTTAATAGGTACTGAGATGAACATGGGAAACCAAAGGGATATTAATGCTTCACGAGAGGTATTTAAAAACGCAGGATTTGATCCATTTACATGAATGAGAATAGAGAGAGCAGAAAGTCATTATTAATGTGTGTTCACACATACATAGCTGGTCCAAAAAGCAGAGGATAGGCACCCAGTAGAATATGAGAAAATATGAGAGTTAGAAGTCATTGTTTACAATTAAAACATCAGGGAATAGAGAATGATGGAAAGTACCCCATGTACCATAGTGACAGTGACTATTGTCACAGGGAAAGGCACAATGGGGGTGTCCTAAAGGTAGTATTTTGACCCAGCCACATTTTTGAGAAAAATACATCAATACAGCAGGAGACAGTGAAGGGGATGCTACACCAGATGAGTGTATTACATAAGCAAGATATTTTTTGATGTAAGGCCAGACATTTGAAATGGGTTTCTAAAATAGAAAGATGGCATAGTGTATTGGGGGCCCACATAAAATGAGGGAATGCCAAGACAGTGAGAGAAAGGGCAGGAGGGAGATTTGAACCAGCCACCCTTGCAAACTAACAATCTGTTTTGTGGGACACATGGCATGTGTATCTGGTAAACTAAAACAGCTGATGAAAATAAGAAATTTATAAGAAAAAATGTTTCCAGAATGTTGACTAGATGGAAAAAACATACTAGACCTGAGAATAAAAGAAATGGACATCCCTGATGCTAATCACACATTGGATTTCTGAGAAAAAACATACTCCTCCTGGGCATATACTGGAATAAACATGGCAATAAATAGAAAGGGTGCTGCTTGAGTTACACAGTGAGGGCCTCATTAACAAGGTCCCTGTTTTTGAGATGCATATCTACAAAGCCACTTAAAACCATTTTGCATGGCATTTCATGGCCCTATAAATGTGGCTCAAGGCCACACTGCACAAGTCGCTGTATTTCCTTACACTGCGTCAGGGAGGCTTATCATGGGTGTTGTGGTGGGTGTTGCCACACAACACCAATGGGGTTTGAAGCACCCCATGGTTTACAAAAATATGTAAACCTGGGAATGCAGCAATACTGTACACCTCCGCAGGCGCAACAATGAGAAATATCTTTATTTCTCCTTTTGTTTCCTCTTTCCATGTGTGCTACATTCTGAAGCACACATAGAAAAAAAAAATGCCTACCAGCACTGCTTTTCTGCACGGAAGCTCCCCTTCCTGCACAAAAACAATACTGCTGACAACACAGAAACCCTTGCACCATTATGCAATGGTACCTGCTTTGACTCTATGCAGCAATTTGTGCTCCAGTACAAGGACAAAGGATAGGAATACACTGTATCATGTAGATACAGTGCATTTCTGACCTGCGCCATGGGTCTTGTAAATATGGCCCTCTATTCGTTTTGGGTGGAGTTCTTTGTTAAAGGTACTGCAGTGTAACATTTGTAGTATGGAAGCCATTAAAGACAAGGAAAGAGGCATTCTTAACAGCTTTCTGTGTCTGCTGAGTAGATATCAGTGACCCGTTCATCTCAATAACCTCATGAGAGTAAAAAAATAGTTTAGTCAAATAACATATGTAGATATTTTATAAATTTGTGTTTATTGAAAAGATGTGTATTCAACATTTAAACTCTCCGTTTGAGGCAAAACAAACCCGTTAACTTGATGCAGAATCATATATTTACTTTCATATATGTTTGAAAGTTAACAAATATATACGTCGAGCACACAGTATAGATACCTTGTTGCATAAAGCCAAATATCACTACCAACTCTAGATGTTTTTGTGATCCGAATAACAATAGATTTATAGAGTGTGCTTTTATAAATACCAAAGCTACAGGAGCTGGACATTTTAAATCACCTAAAACAATACACCTTAGAAACGCCACTGCACTGCCATCTCTGGATGTGGATTTCTATTTAAATTCAGGACATGAAAAACGATAAAGCTCGACGTTTACATGAATAAAACAGAGGGCAGTCAAGTAAAGTTACACATACATTTTATTATTTCATTCCAACTCTACATATTTTCTGCTGCTAATCTTTTTGGTTTTAAAAAGAACACTATGCGAATGTACCAGTCCATTTCCAGAGGCTAGTACAACATATAACCTAAAGTTTTAACATGCCTCATATTCAACTTCTAGATTATTATTCATTGCATTAAATGTGTTTTGAGATCATTTCAATTCTACTTTTTTTTAAGCAAGCACATATTTTTGAAGCTACCTGCATAATATTGTTCAACAAAGTCGTTTTCAATGGTTTAAGTTATGATTTCAGGAATTCAAAAGAGGAAGGGTGGCAGGCAAAACTAGTTTTGCTACCACTAGTTTCTCAATAAAGAGTGCGGAGTAATAATCAATAATACCTCAATGCAAGGAGTGCCAAGTGAACACGGCAAGGTTATCATTGTAAACTTGTTAACCCCCATAAATGTGTATATTTGTGGGCATTCACAACCTCTAATCCGACCCATAACCACCATGAAAATGGTTGAATTTCCAGCAAAGCGTTAAGAAGGAGGATAGATCACTTTCAAACTTGGAGGAGTTGGAAAGGTGGGAGGTTTGCCACAAGGGAAATATTTTCCTGTGTAAAAAAAGGAAAACATGTACATTTGTACATTTGTACATTTTCACATTGGGCTACATTTCTGGAGTGCTTAAGAGTGGGCTTTGTAGAAATGGGAAAGTGGGAACATATCAGATTACATTTCCAACACTTGAAAACAGTTGCATGGAAGTGCCTTTCAGGCTTACTAATGGGAATGCTTTTGAATTATAAAAAGTAGTAAACTTGCATTGTGCTCAGGGGAGTCCTTTTACTCAAATGTATAACCTGTTTTGTGAATATGGCCCATCATAATGTTTTCGATGCGCAACTGGGTTTGAGCATTATGAGGAAAAATAGTATTAAATACAAGAAGGTGTTTGGCATTAGGGTCTCGTTTTAAGTAACAGACTTTACTAGTTGAACTGGGATTAAGCAGGCTATGGGAAGTATGATACCTGGAAATAACATTTTGTACATACTGAAGCAAATTCCTCTGCATCTCCTGACTTCTCCCAGTTTCTTTGCTGGCTCTTTGGTTATTTTGGCTTCAGGTATTGGAGAAAAAGCTTCACTCATCATTTGTCTACAAACTCTGCAGCATGCCATGCATTTGTTTGCTTATTGCAAGATATTTTAACACAACATAAAGTAAAGGTGCCTAAAATTCTTCATGGACCTATTTTAATTGTTTTTTTAACTGAATGAGAAGTATTAAGTTAAATCTAGTGTACTTATTCAGTTTTTGTGAGTGCTTCCATTTAGAATCAAACATTGTCATTTAGATAAGCACCCTATAAATCATTATTTCATTTCCCACCTTGTCTACCATTTCCCCAAATAAGTCTGAGTTTGTGGGTACTGTAGAAGATTTACACCTTCATAAAATACACACTTTTGCAAGGGGCAGCGTCTTAACAAACCATCTCCTCATAAGTAATGTTAACTTGAGATGTTTATCATAATATATAAAATGGTCAATGATGCAGAGACAGGCAATTCCTGCTACAAGCCTTGTACATTTTGTTCCATGTTGAAGTCCATTATTACTATGTAAAGTGTACTGTAGTCTGAATGGCTCCACTCCAAACAGTTTCTGGGCACACTTGTGACATGTGGAGCTTTTTCAGGGACCAATGCCGTTAATTTAGAATTGTGCAATTGCTAAACCTGAGCTGGCTTCTCTAAACGTTTGTCATAAAGGGTTAGAATGTCTGGCCATTTTAAATCCTCGAACTGTATTTAATCTGCCATTTATGTCTAGGGGCTGATGTTGTTGACAAAAAGACCATATAAAACTGTATATGACAGGGTCTTCAATTAGTTCACTTAGTGAAGGGGGCAGTGCAGCTTCCCACAACACCAGATGGGCTGTATCACCATGCTTAAGTTTGATACAGTATCAGACTAAAAAAATCCACAATACTCCTGTGCTGGTATTAACGTGTGATGAGCTGCATCATCAAACAAATCAACATTCTAAATTGCCTGTGGTCAGTGATTGTAAGAGATGCATGACTGGGTAAATGGAATGTTTTTGTTTATACCTAATGGTCCCTTTCATATAGCTAGACAGTAATTTCAACTACAATCTAATGTTCATTATCTATCCGTAATGCTAAACTCTTCCAGCAACCAAGAGAGTTTTCACGCCTTAAAACTAGAAAATGCAATCCTAAAAGTAACAGTTTGATCTTTGGAGGCCTGAAGAAGAAAATAAAACACAGATGTGTTGTGTGGTATGGAATTAGCAGAGGTGGATTTTGAAAAAGGTTGACTAAAGAGTCGAACACTGTACCTCAGAGGAGTCATCCACAAAAATGCGTGAGAAACTTCTTCATCTTAAAGCTTAAGTATGTTGTAGAGAAAGGAAAGTATCTTTTAGCAGTAGATAATTTTCAGTATAATCAGAGGTAAAAAGTAATCATAAAAAATATTGGTTTACTCTAAAAAGCTATAAAACACACACAGAAGTGGCTAAGACACAACTAGTTTTTGCCTGTAGAAAACAAAAATGTAAAAACTACTTATTATTAGAAGAAAGATAAATATAAAAATCACAACAAAGATTATGGACCAAAAATAATTTTGTTAAATTGTGCCAACTTCATGTATTTGGTCAAGTCAAATAACTCTTTTCACACGTAAAATGGGAAGAAATATTAAATAAAACATTACCTAGCATGTCATTTGTAGGCCTGGGCTGAGTTCATGGAGTCCGACTTCATGGAATTCCGCAGAGTAAAATAAAAACTCTGTGGAATTCGGCAGAGGCGGAGTTCCATGACCCATGGAGTCCTGAATGCGCCCGATCTCAGAAGCACTAAGCAGGGTCAGGCCTGGTCAGCTGGGCCTGACCCTGCTTAGAACTAACGAGATCGGGCGCATTTAGGAGAGGGCCTTGGCAGTGAAAGCTGCTGTTTCAGGCCTCTTGTGCACGCTCAGGACAGTGCACAGGAGGCCTGAAACGGCAGCTTTCTTTTGCTGCCTACGGCTCTGGCCTGAATTCGGGGTCAGGCCCGGAGGCAGCAAAAGCTGCTGTTTCAGTCCTTGTTTGACAAGGAATTACCTGGGTCTCCCCGGGGGTCCTCCTCTCCTCGTTATCTGATGGCGACGAGTCTCCCTGCGGCGGCTGCCTCCCTCTGTGCTCCAGTGTGCTCTGCAGCCCAGTTATGGGCTGCACAGTGCAAGCGCAGATTGTCTGGGCTGCAGCATGCATGGGGTGAGCTCCGCTCCGCTGGTGGGGCTAGTGGATTTTTTGGACTTACTCAGCGCGGAGTTCCAAAAACTCCGTTAGCTCTGGCAGCGGAGCAGAGCTCCCCACACAGGCCTAGTAGTTTGTGATATGTGATCTCTAAAATCACATTGAAAAGGCAATTTAAATTGAAATTCAATGAGCACAGAAACAATGCACCCACCAAGGTAATCAGATCTACCCAGATGCACTAGCCTACTGGGTGAAGAATATTTTAGATTCTGTGGTGAGCATACTTGGTGCCCTCCAGTGACCATTTTATGTAACATACTCATGGCAAACAGACTATTTGAAATAGCTAGAAATGTAAGGAAACGTAATTTAATTTTAAAGCATCTACAACTACACTATATATTATTCAATTATGAAATATTTGAACAACTTTTTTTAATTTAAAAAACAATGTAAGATTACATTTTAATAAAATTAAATTAAATTACTTTTAATTCATTCTGTAAATCACATGTAATAATTATTAATTCATACTATGTGTTCTTTTTTACTTTAGGATTTTTATTTTATACTGCAGAAAACATATTTTAATATAATAGTGACATACAAAAGTACTTAAATGTAATTTTATTATTTTCTAATGTAAATGAATGGTACATTCATTTTCAAATACAGAAACGTTGTTAAATTATTTCATAATGAAACAATAAATATGTTTTATTTGTAATTTTTTTAATTAACATATATAGATATTTTGAGCTATTTTAAATATTTTAATGTACCATTAAGTTCTGTAGGGCATTTTTTCAAGTTCCTACTGCCATTATTTTCTATGAGAGGGTGCTGCGGTATCATTGGTAGGCCGTGCACGGGTCTGAACATATAATGGTTTCATTTTAGTAGTAGTAACTTACACTTGTTAATTTGGTTCCACCCCCACACTATTTTTACTCTCAGATTTGTGAATAGTCTAACTTATAAAGTTACTAAAAAGCATAAGAGTAAACTGACATGTGTAACTTACTCACAAGTGAAAGTTACCTATATGTTTATAGTGAGATTTCTTAAGTGGTTAAAATTAAATTTCTTTGTACTTTGAAAGACTTACCTGATTTACATCATTATTGTGCTGTTTTCCTTAGTAAAAATGTATATTTCAAAATAACTTGTTGTGGACATTCTACAGTTTTTTTATTTTTTTTTACTAAACAAGCCTGCAAAGGATTTGTTACACTTGTAACTCATGTATCTTAGCTGGAGATTTCCTTTGTTGAAAAGGCTCTGATTCTAAAGGTGAGAAGAGCTATATTTAGTAAAACCTGCTTTAGGATTCGTGTGCCTGGACAGTCCGGGAGCTCCACCACCTCTCAAATAAAGACTGTGGCTTTTACCCCTTGAGGCCTGCCAAGGGTAATTTCCTCAGATTACTCAACTTTCAATTGCTCTGTAATCAACATTCCACTGCTGACATGAATTTTTTCCTGGCTTATGTCATAATGCTGCTACCTGGAATGCCAGTCTAACCCAAAGCCCGGGTTACAAACTGGTCTAATTTTCAAGATAAAAAGATTTGAGTTTCTGTGGGTAGTAAGACTCTCTACATGAGTTTCTATTTGGATTGTTTTAAACCTTTTACTACTTCCTTTTAATAGTAGTTGCATCTGTGTGCATCACTGTTTGCTGGTTTGAAATTATTTGTATTGTGAATTAAATATAAGCAAACTATGTAACATATTTAAATACATATATGAGAGGCAATGATATTCGGCTGTTCCTCCTATGGATAACAGTACATCATTAAGCAATTTGTGATGCTCTAACACAGACCCAACACCAGTGGTGATCACAGCAGAAGTAATAGTTAGCATGATATGTGCACCATTAACAGAACTATTAAGGTATTAAAACATCGGCAATAGCGAAGCGAGGTACAGCTACTTAAGCAATTGACCAGCTACATATATGCCTCATGCTGTACAATATGAATACCACATGTCTTCCAGTCCTGAATGACCACAGATTGCCTAAGCCAGAACCACTTACTGAAAGAAGTAACAGGTAGGTGGCCATCACATGAATTTCAAGGTGAAAGTGCTGATAAAAAAGGTGGTACTAAAGCAGGGAAAGACCCTCTGGCAAACATAGAGCTAAGGAACGTGTGCATTCCTACAATATTTTTGAACAGCCCAGGAATCCATGGGCCCCCAAAGTAATCTTAAAGCTACTGCTCCCAGAAGCACAGTCATGCCAATAGTAATAACACTAAACCTTTCCAGGGATCATAAGTTTGAATTTGTTTTCACTAGAGACCATCGCAATCATCACAACATCTTCAGTGGCAGATGAAATAGGAGAATCGGACAGGGCTCATGAGAGAATACATGTCACAGAAGTGGCAGGCTCTGGAATTCTGTAGCTATTGGTCAAATGAGGAAGACTGGCCAATCACCTGCATCAGTTGTCCACTAATTGGTGCTATTAGTTGGAATGATAGTCATATTGGGAGACTCAGGGCAGAAGATAAAGGGTACGCATTGAAATGGACTGGCATGATAATGTACTGTGCCCATTGTGGTTGTACTCTCATATGATAAAATACTGTTACACTGTGGCATGGTTCTAAGCTTGATGCGATTGTTGGTTTGAATACAGAGAGATGATGATGAAGGATTTCCCCTTTGTGCTTTCCCACTTGAAGGTCCATGGGTCTGGAGAGGCCTGAAAACAACAATGGAATGGGTGAGACTTTGTTGCCTTTTCCCAACAGGTGCTCCGAAACCTGGCTGAAGTAGCGTCTTTAATGTTGATAGAAGAAATTCCTCAAAGAAAAGGTGTAATAGCTTCTTTATTCATCAGGTTGAGAGGTACAGAAACTCCAGCCACACCTACAAGCTGCTCCTTCAGTGCTCAACTGCCAGAATCCAAACATTCTAGATCAGCCAAGAGCTGGAGCAAGAGGGGGGGAGCAGAACATACCAAGTACAATATAAGCCAGACATACAATATTAACTTAAACACCAAATACAGAAAAATACAGAAATCTGAAATAAGACTAAACTAAGACCTATATACTACACTACGTTCACCTTTTTACAACAAGACAGACAAAGAAAGGAAATATAAAAAAAATAAAAGGGAAAAAAAACAACAGTTGATCTCAGTTTAACAACTCTATTCAAATTCCAAATGCGCCCATCATCAACCTTAATCGCCGCCTTAAATACTTTAACAACATTGTAAATTTTGCTATAGTGAGACTGTCCGCCTCCTGTTTTTCCTCGCAATTTGATTTTAGCAGAATCCCCAACGTTGACATGTACTTCTTTCGCAGATTTGCGTATATCATAAATACGTTTTATTTTCTGTTGACAACTTAAATTTTTTTCTAAGGCATTTTTTTTTTGCAATTCATAATCAAATTGTTTCTGAGCATATTTTTTTACCCATGGAGGATCTATTCTTGTGTGGGGAATACGTTTCCTGAAAATAACAAAAGGAGACTGTCCTGTGCTCGAAGGAGGAGTAAATTGATAATCTTCAACTTTACGTCTAATCATACTTGCCCAATCTCCACCTAACTGACTTGCTAATTGAACAGTCTCTTTCAAAGTCCTGTTAAAGCATTGTACCATCCCATTTGTTTCAGGATGGTAGAGAGCACACTTCTCGAGGTGAATTGAACACCATTGTCAGTCAAAATACATCTCGGGTTACCTTCTCTTCCAAACACTTCTGACAAAAACCGGAGTACGGTTGACGATGTGACTTCAGGAGTGATCATTACTTCTGGCTATTGTGACAGTACATCCATAACAACTATGAAATACTTGGAAGCAGTCCCACTACCTATGGGACCCATGATGTCATTGGAGATTTCCTCCCACACTTCCTTGGGTATTTCTTTCAAAAACATGGGTTGAGTTCTAAGTTTTAAAGTTTTATCTGCCACCCTACGCTCTACACAATCACAAACTTTCCTTTCTGCCGCTAAATCCATTCCAGGCCACCAATATACGCTCCTCACTCTTTCTTTAGTTTTACATATACTTTGATGGCCCTCATGCGCAAGATAAATCAAACGCGCACGCAACCTAATGGGTGGTCTCAATCTACTGCCTCTCACAACTAATTCATTACACACTGAAAGCTCATGCCAAATCTTTTTAAACTGTTCACCTAGCTCGACATCTTTACCCAGAGAAGAACCAGAAGACAGTAAGCTCTTGATTTTTTGTAATTCTTCATCATTGTCTAACTCTAGTTTCCACTCTTCCACAGATACACACCCATCAGTAATATTACAAACTTTAAGTTCTTCATCCACCCACCAAGAATCGTCATTGTCATTCTCAACCAAATCCATCACCCTCATCCTAGATAAACAATCCGCAGTCCTATTATTACACCCAGGTACATACTTAACTGCAAAATGAAAATCTTGGAGCCCAACTATCCATTTAATATTATCCAACTCTTTCTTCTCAAACACTTCACATAACGGTTTATGGTCGGTCTGCACTTCAAATTGAGTACCCCAAAGAAACTACCTAAACTTTTTGATGGCCCAAAATATAGCCAAAGCTTCTTTCTCTATCATAGAGTACTTGTTTTCTGCCCCCGCAAACTACGTGAGGCAAAAGCTATATTATTGATCTTACCATCATTCATCTGATTCAGAACACATCTTAGACCCTTCTCTGAAGCATCAGTTGTAAGATAACAAGGAAGACCAGGTTGGAAGCTGCTGAGAGATTGAGCTGTAGACAAAGCACACTTTTAAACCTCGAACTCTCTTTGACAATCAGCATCCCAAACAAAATCAATGCCTTTCTTGAGAAGATTTCTTATGGAACAGCTTCTTCTAGCAAAATCCGGAATGAACCTAGCATAAAATTCTAACATACCCAAGAAAACTTGAACTTCACCCTTATTCTCCGGGCAGCCAAATTCACAATAGACATCACCAATTCCTGTTTAGGTCTAACTCCATCCTTCGATATGATATGACTTAAATATGAAATCTCTGATTTGAAAAATTTACACTTAGCACCCTTCAAAGCAATGCCTTTCAGCTGAAGTATTCCAAGCACCTTTCTGACTAACTCCTTATGTTGTTCAATAGTTTCTGAGAAAATAAGGACATTGTCTTGAACATTTTTTACACCCCCAATGCCTCCCAAAATATCATCCATCAACCTTTGAAAGACAGAAGCCGCACAACACAGTCCAAAAGGCATTCTATTAAACATAAACACACCAAACGGCGTGATAAAAGAGGTAAGACGTTTGGACTCCTCACACAACTGCACCTGGTGATAAGCTGAACTAAGATCTAATGTGGTGAATTATTTAACATTTCCCAGAGAACTAACCATCTCAGATATGTTTGACAGAGGAAATCTATCTTCAACAACCACTTTGTTAGGATTCCGTAGGTCCACACACAATCTGATCTTCCCTGAACTCTTTGTTGCAACCACAATAGGTGCAATCCATTCTGCCACTTCTACCTTCTCAATTATGCCCTGAGACAGTAACCTCTGAAGTTCCGCTTTAACCTTATCCCGAACACTGAACGGAATATTTCTAACTTTACAGGTGATAGGAGTAGCATTGTCCTTCAGAACAACACGGTGCTTATACCCTTTGATGCATCCCACCTCACTGTTAAAAACACTTGGGAATTCACACATCAATTCCTCGCCTAAATTAGAAATCTTTTGCACTTGTACTGGCAGCACTGAGTTGGGATTCAGTATGATCCCCAACAGCTTCTGATGGGGCCAGCTTAGTATGGTGTCTCCTACAACAGGAACATACACTTTGCCTACAATTTTGTTTCCTTTGAAGTTAATACCCGCATTGAAGTAGCCTTTTGGCTCAATGGGCTTTCCTTCATAACTGTAAGGTGTAACATCATGTTCATGAAGTAATATTTTACCCATAAAATATTTAACATAATCGGATTCTGAGACTAGGGTCAACTTCGCCCCAGAATCCATCATCATTGAGATGTTGATACCACCCACCTCCACAATATCCGAAGGGTACTCACAATGAATATTGGAAATGCAATTGACATTGTTAACTATTTGAAGAATGAAACTGCGTTCATCATCCTTCCGTTCATCACACTCAATTTTGTTTACTTTCATACCTTCCTTTTCCAAAGACTTACGACACTTAGCAAAGTGTCCCTTCTTGCCGCATTTGTTGCATACCACATTAAAAGCTGGACAAACTTTGCTATTAGCTAGGTGCGATGGTGAATTGCACCTGAAACACAGTAACTTCACCTTGACATTAGAGTTTGCTTTAGTTTTAGTTTTGGCATCTAAAACATGAATAGTGGTGTTCACATTCATGGACTTTCTTAGATCTTCATTACAAGACTCGGAATGTTCAATCTGTTTGGCCACAATTAAAACTTCCTCCACTGTCGGACCACCTTTAGACCACAAAGCTTCTCTTACTTTGTCAATTCTGCACTCTAGCATGAACTGGTCGCAAATTAATTCCTCCAAATTGTCTCCGAACCTACACTGTGCTGCTAATCTCCGCAGATTAGTAACAAAGTCCTCAACAGTCTCAGTGTCACCTTGTTTACATTTTCCAAAGTAATACATCTGAAGAATAACTGAAATTTTAGGTAAGTAATGCCTGTCCAATTTAAGCAACGTTAGTTCAAACTCATTTAAGGAAGCATCTCCATCCGCTCACTCAGGGTAACTGATAGATGGTAGGGTCTCCAAAATTTCTTGTCCCTCTGCACCTAAACAATGCTGTAGTAGCGATGTCTTTCTTTCTGCTGACAAATTACTTCCGCAAACACGTATGTATGTAAGAAAGACTTTCTTCCATTTGTACCAAGGAATGGGTGGGTCATCTGGTATTGATAGGAAAAACGGTGGTGGAGAAATGTTCTGCATAGTCGACCAGGAAAAAAATATATATGCCCGGTCACACAAAAATATGAAGGGATTTTGATTTTTTTTAAATACATGAGAGTATATACTCAGATACTTTTAAGTGACCAAAGTAAAAAAAAAAACTGAAGGAAAATGATTATCAGCACTATCCTGTTCAGTTGTTATTGGAGCAGTTAATATTAAACTTCCAATTCTATTTTAATATTTTCTGTCAATAAATATCCAACGTTCATATTTGCTCAAGATGAGGCAGAGTAATATCCAGAAATAAAATAGTTGCGAACCGAAAATACAGCAGGCGAGCTCAATGAGTCCCAAAGTCCAAGAAGACCTCTACTTTGTTTAAAGTGTAAGACTCGTGTCCACAATGTAAACAAAGAAACCTTTAAAAGCCGACATTACACGGATGCATGATAACCCATCCGTCTCTGCCCCCGGAGTGTGCCTCGTGTCCACAAGGTAAACAAAGAATCCTTTAAAAGTCGGCTTTACACGGATGCATAATAATACATCTGTCTCTACCGCCGGAGTGAGCCGCTGGACATGGCGTACAGCGTGTGCAAGCGCCAGTTGCTAGGAGACGTGACACGCTGAAATCTGCAAGTCAGCGGAGAAGGATGCATTGTCACAGCAACGAGGCACGCTAGCAACTATGAAACCGTGCTGAAGCAGACGCCGGTTTCCAAAGTAACAGCACACGAAACTGTGCGAGTCGGAAAAAGAATAAAACAATACACGGCCACAGTGTTATATCTGAGCATACTAAAAAAAAAATTTAATAACATTATAACAAAGCGGAATAAGTGTCACACAGGTCAAAACAAGAGTACGTTACAGTGTGACTTAGACACAGATAAGTTGGAGTTTCTTGACGATCCAGAGTAGGGGTCAGTTACCACCTTGGTCGCCAAAGTGAAGTAGCATCTTTAATGTTGATAGAAGAAATTCCTCAAAGAAAATTTATTCATCAAGTTGAGAGGTACAGAAACTCCAGCCACTCCTACAAGCTGCTCCTTCAGTTCGCAACTGCCAGAATCCAAACATTCTAGATCAGCCAAGAGCTGGAGCAAGAGGGGGGAGCAGAACATACCAAGTACAATATAGGCCACACATACAATATAAACTTAAACACCAAATACAGAAAAATACAGAAATTTGAAAGAAGACTAAACTAAGACCTATATACTACACTGGCCTATATCAGTTCTGTCTGAATTCCCGATGTGCTGTGTCAGTCATTCAAGGTACAACATGAGGAGGCCATTTCTATCTTACCCTCAGCATTGTGTTGTGCTGCCCTAGCATTCTTGTTTGTGGCCCACCCGTCGTGCTCAGCTGACAGTCTCCAAATGCTCCTCCTCGGCAACCAAGCTCTGTCTCTGTGCTCTGCAGCACTGACTGTTTATCCTCTCCCCAAGCCCTTCCAAGTCTATCAGGCTCCAAACAAGCTGTGATGGAGAATAGGTAACTTTCTATTTCCTAACGAAAATGCAACTATACTATGTGATCCATCCTGAGAAACACAAATACAGGCTTACTATTTACTACTTTAGCAAGAAATAGCACAGTGCTTAGAAATAGCTCAAGAGTATTAGGATGAGAAAATCTCAATAACCATGGTAGAAATGTTTAAGCTGTTTTTACTGACTATAATGTACTTATATATATATTCCTTTTGCTTCCTGTGTAGTTACCATTCATATTTTACATACTAGATTAGGGTTATAAATAAACATTTTAAAACATATGTACCACTTCTTAGTGCTATCTTTAGCATGTTAGTCACTTAAAATAGAGAGTTTGAAGTCCCATTGTGTCCCTGAATTCATCTTGTGGGACTGATCAATTCAAGACAACACTTCCTGCTCAGCATTGCTTGATGGGTTGCAGTCCAATTGGATTTCTAATTTGTATTGGTGAATTGAATAAGTATTTATACCAGAGGGCTGTAAATTTGACCACTAAGGCCCTCAGGGCAAGGGGCCCCAAGACCATATCAGGAGGACTGCAGCATTAGAATGCTATGTAATGAATCACCTGTAGTATTTATTGAATACCAAATAGTTCTGTGAATTTTTAACATTTCTGAGAAAGGCCTTCAGTAATCGCAGATACCTTTATGGTTACTGAATTAAATCTATGGAGTAGAGATAGGGCATAACCCAAGAAGATGACACATGACTGCTGGAATACATACTTGGAGAGTTTAACGTATAAACAAATCTTAATGTAGTCAAAAAACCTTCTTGACATGCTGAATATAAGAGTAGTCCAAGGGTGATGGCAAGCATACTGAGTTAAGAAGGTGACAGCAAACTGGTCTATAATATCCTGTAAAGGTAATTGGCAAAGTGCTTGAAGGACATTGGGAACATTACACACCCCACAACCGTCAGAGGATACTCACTGTGCCCATTCCTAATTCAAAATTCTGTCTTTTATTCACTTTCTTGGTGAATTCTCTCTCCACACTGCACTGAAAATGTAATTGAAATACTTGTGATTCTGCAATTGAACTACCTTAGCAGTTGCTCTGCTCTGTACATATTAACCTGTTGGGTGTTTGGTGTTGGGGTCACTATTCTGTGATGGGTGCTCAAAGAGAAATGGAAGCCCTTCAGTACCCTTTTATTACTGATGAATTGTCATGGCCCTGGACTGAGGTTATTTCTTGGAACAACTACATTTTGAGTTACTTAAGACCTCGCACAATAGCATAAGTTAATCCAGGGACAGCTATCCTTTTCCTTGTATGATAGAGCATACAGAATTGTCTGGGTTCTGAGGTGATGATGGAATTACCGTGCCTTTGTGGTATGAATACTGGCCAGCAGGCTCTATACTTAAGAGCACCTTTTTCTCTTTCCTTCCCTCCTTCTCTTTTCTGTTATGAGCATTATCCAGCACTTACTCTGAAACTATTTCGGCAGGGGCAAACAAATTAAATAGTCTAACTCCAAACCAACCCTCATTGGGCAACGTGTTTAATTTTGGGGAGCTTTGATTTAGTTTTCTACCTGTAACCCCATGTCTTTCAGTGAAATGTTTAATTTTGTGGACTTCCTATTTACTATTTTAACTCCTGCCCAGGCACTCCTGGGGGAAAATATTTAATTTTAGGTCTTTCATATTTGCTGTTCTAACTCCAACCTCACACTCATTAATCTGGGTGACTTCAGATTTACTATTCAAAACCCAACCCAATGCTGTTTGGGGAAAGTGTTTAATTTTTGGGGACATCATAGTTATTATCATAACTACAATTACAAATATTATTTTAACTACAATAACTCATTGGGGGAACTGTTTAGTTTTGGGAAGGTTAGACTGATTATTCTTCCCTCAAACCCCACACCCATTGGGGAATGTGTTTAATTTAGGGGTGTTCACATTAAATATTCCAACTGTATACTTATACAGGAAAGTTTAATTTTGGGGACTTCTTATTTACTATTCTACCAACGACCCCACACCATTGTGGAACATGTTAAATCTGGGGGACTTTGACATGATTATTCTAGGTCCAACCCGACACACATTGGGAAAAGAGTTTAATTTTGTGAATTCTTATTTACTTTTCTAACTCAATCTCAAAACTATTGGAGGAAATGATTCATTTAGAAGGACTACTGATTTACTATACATCAGTGATTGAAGACATTGTTTAATTGTAGAGACTTCAGATTTACTACAGTTACTCTTACACCACACTCATGAAGGAAAGTGTTTAATCAGGGAGACCTCCTATTTACTATTCTAACTTCAACTCCACACCGATTGGGAAAATATTTACCCTATTGACATTCAAATTGTTGTTCTAGTCTAACTCCGAACACATTAAGACTTTACCTTTGAGAATTTCAAATTTACTATTCTAACTCAACCATACACTCATTGTGAACATGCTCCATTTTGTGAACTACTGATTTACTATTCAAACTCTGACCGCTCCCCACACCAATTTGGAAGTTCTATTTTACCATTTGTCCTCAAACCCTACATTCATTGAGGGAAGTGTTTCTTTTCGGAGACTTATTTTATACTCAGCAGTGTTTACTTTTTTTACTGTGGTGTAATCCCTTGTAATTTCTATCATATTGTGTTCTGCATGTAATATGAAATACCTGAGATGACATTATTAGGCCACATTATGTAACTGAGATGTTGTTCAGATAAAAATCCTAGAGTGGGACCATGGGAACAATGTGAATGAACGAAATATGTTTGGCTGTTAAAATCACAAGCAATTTTTCCCTTTATTTTAGCCAAAATGTATCCTTTCAAGTAAAAGCCATATGAGAGTGTATTGCACATAAAATAGTCCAAAATACACAATTCAACTTTCACACAGGCCTATTTACTATTATAACTCCAACCACATACTGATTAGAGAAAATGCTTAGTTTGGGGGACTTCAGAATCATTATTGTAACTCTAGCCCCACACCCATTGTGGAACATGTTTAATTTGGAGGGTTTAATATTTACTATTCTAACCACAATCCCACACTAATTATGGTAAGCTTTTTTGGGTGGGGGGAATTCTGATTTACTATTTTAACTCTAGTCCCTACATTTGTTGGGGCAGTGTTTAATTTGGGAGATTTCAGTATAACTATTCTGATTTCAACCCTGCATTAATTGGGGAAAATGTTCAGCGTTGGGCAATTCAGATTTACTACTCTAACTTCAATCGCACACCCGTTGAGGAAAGTGTATCATTTTGGGGAGTTCAGATTTACCATTCTAACTCCAACCCTAAAGTCATAGAAGAAAGTATTTTGACTGAACCCCTCAAACGTTATGTTCTCGGGGCCTGGACACCTTTGCGGGTGATTAGTTGTGCTTTATAAAACCTGTTTAATTGATTGATTGAATGTGACTCAAAATTTAGGAACATGTTGAATTTGTCGGCTTCAGATTTACTATTCTAAATCATGCTTCTGACCCCAGGTTGCAGGTCACCAAAATGTAATAGGTAAATGCGTTGTCCTAAAGCTGTAGTCTTGCATTGCCTTCTATTGTTTTGCTTCGGAAAATATAGGTTACAAATAGGCAATAGTTCACCAGAAATTTTGCTTTTGCTTAGATCACTTTCATATGTGTGAGATTTGTTTTGCTACTTTCTCGATATTGTATACTAAGACTTATTACAATAGCACAGTAAGCCTATAAATGATGTCTGCTTAGTTTGCATTCATGTGTTTCTACAACACTGGAGGCCAAGATTAAGTATACAAATTGAATGTGTTTGTAGTTTCTGCCATATGAATGACTTTGCAGAGTGTCATTAGTTCAAAGCATGACAATGTCTATTTATTAGATGGCAAGGAGATGGGGTTGAAATGTGATTTTTCCGATATATGATGGTGGTGGAGATTCTTTCCACTTTTGTCTCAGAGAAGTTGCAAAAGCCCTCGATATGATGAGAAATGAGAAACATGGGCCCTCATTCTGACCCTGGCGGTCTTTGACCGCCAGGGCGGAGGACCGCGGGAGCACCGCCGACAAGCCGGCGGTGCTTCAATGGGGATTCCGACCGCGGCGGTAAAGCCGCGGTCGGACCGGCACCACTGGCGGGGTCCCGCCAGTGTACCGCGGCCCCATTGAATCCTCCGCGGCGGCGCAGCTTGCTGCACCGCCGCGGGGATTCTGACCCCCCCTACCGCCATCCAGATCCCGGCGGTCGGACCGCCGAGATCCGGATGGCGGTAGGGGGGGTCGCGGGGCCCCTGGGGGCCCCTGCAGTGCCCATGCCACTGGCATGGGCATTGCAGGGGCCCCCGTAAGAGGGCCCCTACATGTATTTCACTGTCTGCTGCGCAGACAGTGAAATACGCGACGGGTGCAACTGCACCCGTCGCACAGCTTCCACTCCGCCGGCTCGATTCCGAGCCGGCTTCATCGTGGAAGCCTCTTTCCCGCTGGGCTGGCTGGCGGTCTGAACGAGACCGCCCGCCAGCCCAGCGGGAAAGTCAGAATTACCGCCGCGGTCTTTCGACCGCGGAACGGTAACCTGACGGCGGGACTTTGGCGGGCGGCCTCCGCCGCCCGCCAAGGTCAGAATGAGGGCCATGGTGTTTTGGTCAAAATCAGCAAATAAATTGCACAATGATGTGAAAGGAAGAATCCAAAGTATGGTATTGTGTAAGCCTTCACTGAGAACATGGTGGAAGCATATCTGACAACATAGGTACAACAGAACAATACCATATACCATTAAACTTACCCGTTCACTTAAAATATATAGCTGCTCAGAGTAATGAAGTGATGTAAACAATTTCACCCTTTTTGGCTAAACAAGGTACTAATTGTTTGTGTTTTTATATTTGGGATAAAATAGTTCCTGTCCTACATTATAACAATAGTGTAAATAACGAAGGAGTGCCATAACCATATGTAAGAACAAGGCCAAAGGCCAGGCTCATTTACAGGGTCATGACTTCGGAAATGACTAGCAATATTCTTTGAAGGTAGGATGAGGAAAATGTAATTGATTATATCACAAGTCACATCAATAGCCTTCCACAATGATTGTTGATAGCCTTCCACTCCTCCTTATGAACAAGAATAGCTGCTAATATCAAGAATAAAAGCATAAACATATCAAGTACACAACAATTTGTAACAAAAATGTATTATATGCTGTCTATGCAGGTCACTTTAAAAAGCAGCTCTATTTTACAATGTGTGATAACATGCAGATAGACTCTTGTATTCCTCTTATGAACAACAGCTATACATAAATTAAACATGTTGCCCAAACATGGCTTCGTTCTGCTAATGGCAATTTCAGAAAAATAATTATTTGTAAGAGATGGGTAGCAAGTGCTTGTTTAGCCATGTATAATTCTGCTCTTTGACCAGCCATGCAGGAGGATGCCATCACATACCTGTAGTAGCTTATTACAGGTACATCATTTCTTATTACAAGTAGCTAGTGATGGCACAATTAGACAGTAAGAAGACAAATGGATGCAGGTTTTATTCAGAGATTGCTGTCTTCTGTATGTTTATATAAAAAAGGGTAGCTAGACAAGTCGAATTATGTCAAAGTACAGGGTAATAATTTTTATTGTTTTTATATGGCACAGTATTTTCATCAAAGCTTAGACAAGTCAACGTATGGCCAAAGTCTACAATACGCACTGATCTAACCATTTCAAAGCTTGCAGATATTAGTGTAATGTAGCAATTAAACTAGTGGTAATAACATTTCTATCAGAATACACTGTTCTGAAAGTGATGGTTAAAGGGCTTTTGAATGAATATTAGATTTAGAAATTATTGCTGCTGCAGAAAGATTTCATTTTTACATAATGGGTATGGGAAGAAAGAATGAAACATGGAAATTATGGCTGTGGGGAAATAATTCTGACTTACTCTATGTATTATGCCATGCATTAGATCTTTTTGTTAAGACGACATGGGTTGGTTTTCAGAGCTCTGTAGTTTAAAAGAGGAAATTGCTCTCACACATATAATATCAAAGGTACACTTAGAAAAAACAAAGATGGAGTTGTGTGTGTCCAGTGTACAAAAACATATAATGATATATAGTATATTTACTAAAAATAAAGGTTTAAAGCAATGTAATAGGTAGGTGTGACGAAAGGATCTGTCTTTGTTTACAAAATAAACTTAGAAATTCACTCAGAAAAAGGTTAAAGGAACGTTATAGTTAGGTGAAAATGTCAGCAACAATATTTAAGTTTTGAACTAAAAAAAACACAGAAATAGACCTGTTATTTTTAGCAGAAATAACTGTAGCTTGTGGCCCACTATGCACTGTTTGCGACCTCACATATTACAACACTCATGACATGTTCTATGACATAGTTTACGGCATAACTGATGACATCTCAAATGACATCATTGACCACTGATGACATCACTGATGACATCATCCAATAATATTTTGTACACATTAATCTATGCATTGTATGGCATTAGAGGCCTAAAAGTAAGTACAAAATAGCTCTGAACAATATAAAGGATCGTTAATGCCATCACAGGTGCAACTCCCTTAGGTGCCATAGACTTCGTGGGTGGCGTAGTTCACATTAACAATCACCTTACATATATGGGAAACCCCCATTGCATACTGTGTTCAATCTGTATACAAATGTTCAGTGAAAGTCAAGCATCTGTTTCAAAATTTATTCACTGCTATGGACAGCTTTAATCTGTATCGAACCCCTGACAGTCACCAAACCTACACTGAGAAATGAAGTTGAAATGAATAGAGAAGAGAGTACTGTAAACAGTATGCACTTTATGAGAGAGTTTACTCTGTACCACACTATTTAATGACAGTAAAGCTATCATGAAAAATATACTACAGAGTATTAACAATTCTACACAGAACAGTGAACACTCTATGCAACACTTAGCAAGAAAGACACTGTTTACTTAAAGTAAGTAAACATCTGAAGGTGATAAAGATTTTACCACCTGTAGTCTCCATACTCTGGTAAAATCTTTACAGATACACAATGCAAAACAAGGACATGTAAATAACTTAGGGCCAGATGTATCAAGCGTTTTTGCATTTGCAAACGGTGCGAATGGCCATTTGCGAATGGAAAAATGCCTTTTTCGATGTATGAAAGGCATTCGCAGTGCAAAAATAAGGAATTGCAAAAATATAGGGGGTTATTCTAACTTTGGAGGAGGTGTTAATCCGTCCCAAAAGTGACGGAAAAGTGACGGATTTACCACCAGTCGTATTACGAGTCCATTATATCCTATGGAACTCGTAATACGGCTGGTGGTATATCCGTCACTTTACCGTCACTTTTGGGACGGATTAACACTCCTCCAAAGTTAGAATAACCCCCATAGTTTTTTTGCGAATAAGACATGAAATAGCGTATCGCAAACAGCATATCGCAAATAGCGATATGAATTACCGAATCGCAATTTGCAAAATGCAAATTGCGACACAGATTAGCGAATCACGTATAGCGATCAGCGAAATCGTGACGCTACTTGCGATGCATAAAAAAATTGTAATTTGCGAATATTCGCAAAATGGCCGTTTGCACATGCAATTTACCACGAACTGAAACCAGGTGGTAACCAGGTGAAACCTATAAAAAGAGGCCCAGAATGCCTCAGCTCCTTTTCCACAATGGCTGCATTCTATGTCATGGCGAGGAGAATGAGGATCTGGGCCGGTTTGAGGAGAGAGGGGAGGAGACAGAAGCGCATAATTAGAGTGTGCATCACCCTTTTTGACCAGACTGAGGAGGAAATTTATGAGAAGTACAGGTTAAGCTCAGCCATGATACTTGACCTGATAGCTGAGCTACAACCCACATTGCAGCGCACAACACACAGGACCAATAGCATACCCACCCATGTGCAGGTATTATGCTCCCTGCACCTACTAGCGTCAGGGAGCTATCAAGGGGTCATAGCATCAGCTGGAGGGGTCTCACAGAGTGCCCTCTCTAGATTTTTCAATGCATTTCTCAATGCCATGCTGAGCAGAATACAACTGTACATAAGATTCCCCAACACCCCACAGGCATTACAACAAACTAAAATTAACTTCTACCAGATAGCACAGTTCCTACATGTCATAGGTGCCATTGATGAGAAACATGTAGCAATCTGTCCCCCATCGGCCACCGAGTATGTGTATTACAACAGTAAAAACCATCATTCTATGAACATACAGATGATATGCAATGCCTCCTACATAATTACCGATCTCGTGGCTAGATACCCAGGGAGCACACATGACTCCTACATCTTTTGCCACAGCGGGATACACACAGGACTGATAGCTGGGGAGTTTTGTGAAGGATATCTACTAGGTAATGTGATAGTTTAGAATAATGCATTGATGAAAGCGTGACGTCAGACAGCTCATGTACTCATTTTACTCTCTGTGCATTCAGGAGATAGTGCCTATGCTGTGCACACCTATATGCTTACCCCCTACCTGAGCTCTGCACTTTTGGGCTGCTGAAGATCCGCTTCAGGTGTATCCATAAGAGTGGAGGTGCACTACAGTACAGCCCAGAGACGACATGCAAAATTGTGGCCACATGTGCTATCTTGCACAACATAGCAACCACCAGGGGCATACCAGTGGAACTCACGGAGCCAGACTCAGATGAGGATGATGATCCCTTACCCCCCCTTCAACCAGCAGACAGGACCAGTGCAGCAGAGGGCAGACAAAGACGTGCTGACTTCACGCACAACCATTTTTGATGTTAGTAATGACAAATCCACTTCAATGAAATGTATTTCTGTAGTTAGCATCTTTAATACCTTGACTTTAGGTAACCAATGTGTCAATAGGACATAGCTATTCACAATGGGCAGACATGAACAATTACCAGTGTCACACTATTAGCATCATAGCATAACTGTATTGCTACATGTTTAAGTAGTCCCCTGTAGCCCTCAACATCACTTCTTACGTCCACGCACTCCACTTGAGTGCTCAGTGCCCTTGCTGACACCTCTTGTTACAGGTTAACATGTAGCACTGTGTCTGGCACTGCGATGCCTCGGATCAATCCCAGGGGCTGTCAGACTGCTGAGGCTAGAGGACTCCTCACTGTCCCCAAAACCCAGTTCGCTGGTTGCGGCACTGCATGCTGTTTGCATAGCATCCAGTACGTTGGTTATTTGCACCAATCCCTGTGCAATGTCCCAACTGCAATGTGCCATCTCCACCTGTGTGGCAATGGCACGCCGTGATATCAGAGCTGTTGAACTTGTGAGCCGATTGACGGATCTACAGAGCTATCAAACCTTCACAAATATTGGTGATGGCGCCTGCGCTGGTTGACGCGCTCCTGCCGTATCTCAGTGCAGAGTTCCCCAATGTCCTGAGTCAACTCCTTGGTGTTTTCAGCAGCTGTTTGCTGTCCCTCAATCAGAGTCTCCAACTGCTTGTGTAGTAACCCCATATTGCTATTGTGAGACACAAACTGTCTGTGCAGTGATTTCAATTGTTTGAATTGCAGGCACTGCACCTTCAGCATGGAAGCTTCAAGGCTGCCAAAGATTGATGGGACCACTCGTTCATCTGTGCACTGCCTGCCTGCATCATGGCGCCTTCTGAGGGGAGTTGACTGGCGCTGGCACTGGCACTGCTGTCTTCCTGTGGGGCTAGCCTCTGGTGGTGGTGTCGGTTCGTGTTCTGGCATCTCATTTGAGTCCAGGTTATACTCTGGCAGTGGTAACACCCTTGCCCTGTGTCTAATCGGAACAATACTGTAGGACTCACTGGTATTTGAGTCAGACTGTGGCTGTGTTTCTGCTTTCCCCACTTTTTAAGATCCTGCAGCAGCAGGGACTGAGTCATCTGCAAGGACAATGTGCAGCATGTCAGTTCTAGCATTTTTCACAGCTTTCCGCAGTGTTGCTTTAAATGTACAATTAAATTGTGTCACCCTGAGTCGTATGTGGTGTTTCTCTATGTGGCTGACCACTATATTACTATTTATGTTTTGTATTCACCTTAGGGTTGTCTACTACCACTCCCATAAGGCACAGTTGTGTTGTATGTAAGATGTGACATGGACTACTTTTCACTGTGCTTCAAGCTATTTTCTATTTCCTAAGGGGCATTTGTACATGCACATGTGGGGATACCCATAATTACTGGCCTTACCTTTGCTGGTGCTGGGTGTCCCTGAGGTGTCAATGTCAGTAACACCACTGACAGTTTCTGGAAGCAATGTGGACTCCACCAGGATGTCATCAATTATCTCATTTGAGATGTCATCAGTGATGTCATAAATGATGTCATAGAGAATGTCATGAGTGATGTAATATGTGAGGTCTTAAACAGTGCATGGCGGGGGTGCAAGTTCTAATTAGCGCTGCTAACTATAACTGGTAAATTTATGTGTTTTTTTCTAGTTCAAATCGTTAATGTTGTCATTGACATATTCACCTAACTATAACATCACTCTAACCTTTGTTTTTTTCATTAACCATCTGTAAATGCAACCCCCTGCTGCCCATGGACTTCGGCCGTGCATGGCAGGGGGTTAGTTGCAAGTCCCATACTGTAGCCAACCCCCCATACTGCCTTCAGCATTGTGCAAAGGAGGGTTGGCCATAGGATTTGGTCCTATGTACCTCATCCCCCAGGGCTTCTTTTTTTAATAAAGGGAACAGATTTGATCGCCCCCAATCCCCTACCCCGTTTTGGCCCTGGTGACCCCATCCCCCAGGGATGTACACGTAAGTTAAAAGGGGAGTGAGGCACACAGACCCTCTCATCGGGCCTCTTTAGGGCTTGAGGACCCCATCCCCCAGGGCCGTACGTATATATGGTAAAAGGACGAGGGCCACAACGTCCCCCTCCCTGAACTTTGTAAGACCCTGGGGACTTCATTCTCTACGGCCATTTCTAAAAATAAAGGGGAGGGGGACCACAGTGCCCCCTCTCAGAGCAAAGATAGACCCCAGAGACCACCATCCCTTGGTCACTTATTTGAATAAAGGGCAAGGGGGGCTTGCAACCCAATCCCTGACCCTCTTTAGGACCTGGGGCACCCACCCCCAGGGCCTAATTTATATATATTGATAAATGGGGAGTGGTGCCATGTAGCCCCCTCCCCAAGCATCTTTAGGCACTAGGGACCCCATCTCACAGGGCTGTGTTTTGAATTTAAGGGGAGGGAAGCCCCACAGACCACCTCCATGAGAACTCATCTGCCCTGACTGCCTGACCCCCAGGGCCACTTATTTGAATAAAGGGAACGAGGGCCATGTGGCTCCACGCCATGAACCTTGTTAGGCCTTGGGACCCCATCATCCATGGCCACTCTTTCAAATAAAGAGGAAGGGTGCACATGCTTCCCCCTCTCCAGGCCCATTGTGGCCCCAGGATCCCCATCCTGCAGGACCTGGTAACATTTTAAGGGGAAGGGGGCACTCATCTCCCTTTCCCAGGCTGATTTTAGCCCTGGGGACCCCATCCCCAGGAGCACCTATACATATAGATGAGCGTCCCCTCTTGATGGGGCTGCTGGCACTGCTCCCGCCTACATTGAGAAGCTCTTAAAGCTTTTTCCTCCTGGTAGGAGCAATAGTTTGTTCTGTTTCCATGCCTGCATCAGTGTGGGCAAGGAAATAGATAAAAAGCCAGCTCCCGGTGGGCGGGAGCATTTTTGAAGCTCCCACCTACTGGATATGAATTTGATGTTTATTCCTGCTTGGCAGGATATTCAAAAATGTTTCCACCAAGTGAGAGCAAACTCAGGTCTCCCTGCCCATGCCACTGCAGACAGGGAAGCCTTTATGTCTCAGGGTGGGATCCCTGGGACATAGCTAGTGAGCTGGCCCTCTACACTATTTTTAAATTTAGACCCCAGGGGTGGACTCCCTGGGGCCTTTTGAGTCTCAAGAGAGGGGGCCATGTGGCCTTCCTCCATATGTAGAGACATTTTTTACCCTAAGGGCAGGCTTCCTGGGACCTCTGGAGGCTTGGGGAGGAGGGGTGCGGGACCCCCTTTTCCATATTAAGGAGTTTTGCGATGGGGTATGATACACAGGGCCTCTGGGGCCCCTTTCCTATGTAAACTGATTTCAGCCCAGGGTGGGCTCCTAAAGATTTCTGGAGACTCAGACAGGGGGGGGGGGCACACAAACCTCTTTCCCTTCATGAAAACAGTCACAGGAGTGGGCTTCCTGGGGCATAAACATAAGAAATTAGTCCTGGCCGCCATTTTGGATTTTTTCCGATCCTCACAGGATTGCACAATTTTTCATAAATTTTTGGGTTTTTGTGATCCTGGGTTGGGTCTCCCTGCATCTTCCCCATGGGGTCTAAGAGGTCAGGGTATGTCTACCTTGCCCCTTTATACTATTTTTATTTAATATCAGGAGAGAGGACTAAGGCCCTCATTACAACATTGGCGGTAAAAGCCGCTTACCGCCGTGCAGAAGACCGCCAACACACCGCCGCGGCCGCGGAAATCCGCCACAGCTATTATGACCCACAACACAGAATCCGCCAAAATTCAGACACCCACACAAGTCCGCCACACCAAAGGTCAATGATAAACTGGCGTAAGCAAAACATCCACCGTCACGACAACAGAAATACGCCCACACTATCACGACACATGAATCCACGCGGCGGTCTTCCAGCCGCGGTATTCCATTGGCGGTACACACCGCCGCGCTCAAAATAAACTCACACACATACAAAACACAGCCACATTGGACAATTCAAAATACACACACCTGATACACATACACACACCACTCCCACACACCCAATACAATATGAAACACACACCCACATCACCCACAAACCCCTATGACCACAATTGAGAAAGAAGCACAGAGAGAGACACCACCATCAACAATACTCGCATCCAAAGGCACACCAGACCATCACCTACAGAACTTCCACACACCTCACACAACACCCCACTACATATCAGCACACTTATCACCACACACACACCACCCCACACATCACCCACACCACCCCATGGCACGGCAAAGACACCCCAGGTTCTCGGAGGAGGAGCTCAGGGTCATGGTGGAGGAAATCGTCCGGGTAGAGCCACAGCTATTCAGATCACAGGTGCAGCACTCCTCCATTGCAAGGAAGATGGAGCTATGGCGAAGAATATTGGACAGGGTCAACACTGTGGGACAGCACCCAAAAATCGGGATGACATTAGGAAGAGGTGGAACGACCTACAGGGGAAGGTGCATTCCGTGGTCTCAAGACACCACCTTGCGGTTCAGCGGACTGGCGGCGGACCCCCACTTCCTCCCCCACAACTACCAACATGGGAGGAGCAGGTCTTGGTGATTCTGCACCCTGAGGGCCTCGCAGAAGTAGATGGCGGAATGGACTCTGTTAAGTCAAATCTTAACTATTACATCCCCCACCCTACCTGCATGCCATCACATACCCCCACCCTCACCCCCATCACTCCAACTCCTCACAAATGTCCCAACATCACAAACCACACATCCCTACACCAAGCCCTGCATGCAACATCAAAGCATGGACACCCATCACCAAAGCATGCCCACTGCACAAACCCATACACTCCCCTAAACTATCATCACACAAGGTCCCATGCAGGAACACACCCACCAATTGCACACCATGGCACACACAGATGTAATAAACATCCTTTTATACCCCTGAAGGACCCCTACCCAATGTCACCGGACAGGAGGGTCCACACATGTCCACACCACCATCAGAAGAGGCCCACAGTGATGACAGCAGCTCTGTCCAACTGGATCTAGATGACCAGCCCGGCCCATCGGGGACCTCGGGACAGTTGGTTCCCATCACACAGTCACAGGCCACTACAGAGCTTCCCCCCTCTGGAAACACTAGCACAGCACCCACCCAGCAGGCCCATACCTCTGTCCCCAGGACAAGTCAATCAGCAGTGTGTCCACCGCTACAGGGAACCCAGGCTAACCCACCACCCCAACAACAACAGGGACCTGGGGTCAGTGGCAGTGGGCACACGGTCCAGGGGACGGAGGCCCAGGAACACAGGGGAACTGGGAGGGCTGCTGTGCGACAGGGGGAGGACAGGCCAAGGGAACCCACTCTCCACGAGGCCCTCTCCTCCATCATGGGTGCCTACCACCACTCCCAGGAGACGATGGCAACGGTACTGGCCAAGTTTGAGGAGACCCAGCGCCTGCAGGAGGAACAGTATTTGGGCTTCAGGGAGGAACTCAGAGCCATCAATTCCACCCTTGGCACCATTGTAGGGGTACTGAAGGAAGTACTCAACACCAGGAGGGACACTGTGGCACAACAAGGGGCCCCTGACACTAGCCTGGACGATGAACTGCCCACCACCTCAGCCGGCACTAGTGGACAGGAGGCACCGCCACAGGACCACCACACCAGCACCCCACCTCCTGCAGAGGGAGAACCACCCCACAAACGGTCCCTGAGATCCAGGACAAAGACAGAGAACGATGCCAAGACCCCCGCCAAGAAATGAGACCACTCTGAATGTCATCCTTCTGTCCCACTTTGTCACCCTGTCCATCCTTAAACTGCCCCAGCTCCACTTCCTATGCCCATTTGGGCAATGCACCTGTGAGACTAATAGACTGGACTTTCCTCCATCATCACCCCTCACCATTTTGCAACCCTCTCCGATATTTTGCACTTAAATAAACACCCTTGAAGCACAAAACAATCTGGAGTCAGTCTGTGATTTCGGAATAGTGTATTAGCAATTACTGTGGCAAAAAGCTCTTTCAATTGTAATGTCAACATACCTATGTTACACAGCTCTAGTCCATGAGGAATCAAAGCAGATGTCACACAGTGGGACCTACATCTGTGAAATCGTAAGGGAAAGTGACAACTCAGTGACCATACACTGGGTGAAAACGACAGACAGTAGAGAGGTTGTAGTGTTAAAGTACATGTAGTAGGCAGGTTTGTATTCTTACCTGTGTCTCACTGGAAATATTGCAGGATCACCGAGTCCCTGTTGTCCATGTCCTCTTCTTCTGCTTCCTCGTCTTCACTGTCCACAGGCTCCACAGCTGCAACAACACCGCCATCTGGACCATCCTCCTGCAGAAAAGGCACCTGTCGTTGCAAAGCTAAGTTGTGAAGCATACAGCAGGCCACGGTGATCTGCCACACCTTCTTTGGTGAGTAGAATAGGGATCCACCTGTCATATGGAGGCACCTGGACCTGGCCTTCAGGAGGCCGAAGGTCCGCTCGATTATCCTCCGTGTTCGCCCATGGGCCTCATTGTAGCGTTCCTATGCCCTTGTCCTAGGATTCCTCACTGGGGTCAGTAGCCATGACAGGTTGGGGTAACTAGAGTCACCTGCAAATGGCGAGGGACAACTGCTAGACACACACTAACCTGTAGGGGTAACCCCAGACCCAGACAACCATTCCCACTGTCTTGCTTCCAGGTGCTCACCTAATAGCCACACACGGTGCCTCTGGAGTTGACCCATCACATAAGGGATGCTGCTATTCCGCAGGATGTAGGCGTCATGCACTGAGCCAGGAAACTTGGCATTCACATGGGAGATGTACTGGTCTGCCAAACATACCATCTGCACATTCATCGAATGATAACTCTTCCGGTTTCTGTACACCTGTTCACTCCTGCCGGGGGGGGGGGGCAAAGCCACATGTGTCCCATCAATGGCACCTATGATGTTGGGGATATGTCCCAGGGCATAGAAATCACCTTTCACTGTAGGCAAATCCTCAACCTGAGGGAAAACGATGTACCTCCGCATGTATTTCAGCAGGGCAGACAACACTCTGGACAACACGTTTGAAAACATAGGCTGGGACATCCCTGATGCTATGGCCACTGTTGTTTGAAATGACCCACTTGCAAGGAAATGGAGCACTGACAGCACCTGCACTTGAGGGGGGATTCCTGTGGGATGGTGGATAGCTGACATTAGGTCTGGCTCCACCTGGGTACACTGTTCCTGGATTGTGGCACGGTCAAGCCTGTATGTGATGATCACATGTCTTTCCTCCATTGTCAACAGGTCCACCAGCGGTCTGTACACCGGAGGATGCCGCCATCTCCTCACATGTCCCAGCCAACGATGCCTATGAAGGACAACAGCGAGCACAGAGTCAAACAACTCAGAGGTACGTACCCACAGCTTACACAGAACACGAATCATAATCCGAAAAGTGCCCTGTATGTGTGTTGAGTCTAGGCCCAAGTATGTGTGACACAGTTAAAAATGAAGCCATGTGGGCCCCTGAAATGGCGGATGTCTGACCTGTAAAGTGGGACAATGGGATGTGAGGTAACTGGCGTTGTACACCGTCGCGGTAGGCGGTCAAAGACCACGGCACAATGCTGCATTGGTTAACATTGGACCCTATGGGTCCCAGGAGCCAATGACGATGTACGCCGGCCGTGGACGTGACCACCATTTTCTATCTGTTCAATCACTCAATACCTGATCTACGACAGGAGAGGACCTACACTGCAAGTGCTGTTGTGACCTTGGTCTAGGGAAAGGGCCCCTGCCTTCACATCGGAGGAGTTGGAGAAACTCGTGGACTGGGTCCTCCCCCAGTACACGCTACTCTACGGTCCTCCAGACAAACAGGTAAGTACACTGGGAGCATGCTGTATGGACTATGCCTGTGTGGAGTGGGGTGGGGTGGATGTAAGAAGGGGGGGGAGATTGCGGCGTGCATGAAACAACGGTGAGTGCATGTGTCACATGGCAAGTGTAGGTATGGGGGCCAATGACTGTCGCAGTGTAGTTGGTAATAAGTTTCTCTTCCCTCTGTACAATTCATATAGGTCAGCGCCCACCAGAAAAAAGATATTTGGCGTGCCATCGCCAAGGACGTCCGGACCCTGGGGGTCTACCATAGACGGAGCACCCACTGCCGGAAAAGATGGGAGGACATTCGCCGCTGGAGCAAGAAGACGGCGGAGGCTCAGCTGGGGATGGCCTCCCAACGTGGGAGGGGTGCCCGTCGCACCATGACCCCCCTGATGTTCAGGATCCTGGCGGTGGTGTACACAGAGTTGGATGGGCGCTTGAGGGCATCACAGCAGCCACAAGGGGGTGAGTACACTCTCATCCTGGAGGTGTCTGGGTGGGGGAGGTGGGCTGTGGGTTTTCCTAGGCCAGGGCGAGTTTAGTAGGCAAGGTCCCTCCATAAGGCAGGCCATGTGACACCTCACCTCACCTCTGTAGAGTGCCAAGTACACCTAGTCATGCCCCTGTGTCATCCATGTGTACAGATGTCGTCCATAGCCTAGTAGGCCATTTCCCAGGGATTGAACAGTGGAGCCCAGAGCGTGGCGTAGTGCAGGGGGCTTCAGTGTCTGTTGTGTCCGCCAACGGTAGCGGTAATGCATGCACTGAACATGTCTTTCTTCTGTCGCCCTCCCCCCCTTTTTGTGGTCTCCCTGTTCTTGTGTGCATTAGCATCATCAGGCGGAGGAGCAGTGGCACCGGAGCACGATGGAGCTGCATCCCAAATGGCCCTGGAGGGCGACACTACTGACTCGGAGTTCACCAGTGGGATGGAGGGGAGCTCCACGGCGGGGACAGGAGCTGACACCAGCGACATGGACTCGTCCTCTGATGGGAGCTCCCTTGTGGTGGCGGCAACATCTGTGCCCCCGCATCTACAGGTACAGCTGCCATCCCCCTACCAGCACCGCCCTCCCAGAAGCCCCTCAGCCTTTGCCCCGTGCCCGCTCACCCAGAGGGTAGGCATCACCTTCGCGCAGGCACCTCAGTCCCTGCCCCAGTCACCCCTGCTGCCCTCAGTGAGGAGGCCATTGACCTCCTCAGGTCCCTCACTGTTGGGCAGTCTACCATTTTGAATGCCATCCAGGGTGTTGAAAGGCAGTTGCAACAAACAAATGCATTCCTGGAGGGCATTTATTCTGGTGAGGTGGCCTTTCAGACTCTGGCCTCAGCACTGATGGCAGCCATTGTCCCTGTCTCTAGCCTTCCCCCTTCAACTTCCTCCACCCAGACCCAATCCCCTGTACCCCAGCCTATCCCAAGCACACCTTCAGACCAGCATGCACACACGTCAACACACAAGGGGAGCTCAGGCAAACATAAGCACCACACATCCCAGAGGCACTCACGCAAGCATCACACACATGCAGACACACCAACATCCACTTCCTCCACTGTGTCCCCCTCCTCCTCATCTCCCTCCTCCCTCCCAGTCGCGTCTACATTCACACCTGCATGCACTACATCTACAGCCACTACTGCCATCACCAGCACACCCACCACCACACCCCGCTCACGTGCAGTTACCACCCCCACTACCATACACACGTCCCCTGTGTCCTCTCCCAGTGTGTCTGTGACACCACCTCCCAAGATACACAAACGCAGGCACACACCCACCCAACAGCCATCCACCTCACGACAGCCTCCAGCGCATGCATCTTCACCCAAAGTCACCAAACGAACACCTCCTACAACCACAACCGCTTCCTCCACTCCCAAACCCCCTCCAGCTACCCATCCCAGTGTCTCCAAAAAACTTTTCCTTTCCAACCTTGACCTCATTCCCACACCTCCCCCACCCCATCCGTCTCCTAGGTCCCGACTCTCCAGGTCCCAACCTAGCCACAACATCTCCGGGACCAGTGGTGCCTGTAGTCACCGGAATCTGGAGTGCACCGGCCACCAGGGCAGCCAGTGTGGCACGGAGCCACAGCACGGACAGTCCCCCACCTGTCAAGCATCAAAAGTTGGCCAGTGTCCGGCGGGAGAGGGGGAAGACTCCAGCCACCAAAGCCGCTCCCAGAGGTCCCGGTGGGAGTGTGGAGTCAGCTGTGACACCTTCCAAGGTGGGGAAGGGCCACAAGAAATGCGGAAAGTCCGGGAAAAGCAGCACGGCGGAGGTGACCGCCATCATCACCGCTGCCCAGGAGGCCACCGCCATCATCCCCGCTGCCCAGGAGCCCACCGCCATCATCCCCGCTGCCCAGGAGGCCACCGCCATCATCCCCGCTGCCCATGAGGCCACCGCCAGCACCTGCCCTGCTGCCCAGGAGGCCACCGCCAGCACAAGCCCCGCTGGGACAGAGAGGACCGCCAGCACAAGCCCCGCTGGGACAGAGAGGACCGCCAGCACAAGCCCTGCTGGGACAGAGAGGACCGCCAGCAGCTGAGTCACTGCAAAGGAGCCCGCCGCCTCAAGCACCGCTGAACAGGGCACCGCCACTCCAAGCACCGCTGAACAGGGCACCCCCGCTCCAAGCACCGCTGAACAGGGCACCGCTGCCTCATGCACCACTGAACAGGGCACCGCCACCTCAAGCACCGCTGAACAGGGCACCCCCGCTCCAAGCACTGCTGAACAGGGCACCGCCGCTCCAAGCACCGCTGAACAGGGCACCGCTGCCTCAAGCACCACTGAACAGGGCACCGCCGCTCCAAGCACCGCTGAACAGGGCACCGCCGCTCCAAGCACCGATGAACAGGGCACCGTGGCTCCAAGCACCGCTGAACAGGGCACCGCCGCCTCAAGCACCGCTGAACAGGGCACCGCCGCTCCAAGCACCACTGAACAGGGCACCGCTGCTACAAGCACCGCTGAACAGGGCACCGCCGCCACAAGCTCCGCTGGCCCATGAGCACCATGGGCACTGACGCTACTGAGTCTGTCACTTGCAGGATGAAGCACTCTGGGCACAGAGCCCCCTCCAGAGCCAGTGGAGAGATACATCCACTACCTCTGTCCTTAGCAGGATGAGGCACTCTGGGCACCATGCCCCCTCCAGAACCAGTGGAGAGATACATCCACTACCTCTGTCCTTAGCAGGATGAAGCACTCTGTGCACCATGCCCCCTCCGGAACCAGTGGAGAGATACATCCACTACCTCTGTCCTTAGCAGGATGAAGCACTCTGTGCACCATGCCCCCTCCAGAACCAGTGGAGAGATACATCCACTACCTCTGTCCTTAGCAGGATGAAGCACTCTGGGCACCATGCCCCCTCCAGAACCAGTGGAAAGATACATCCACTACCTCTGTCTTTGGCAGGATGAAGCACTCTGGGCACAAGGCCCCCTCCAGAACCAGTGGAGTAAGGCATCCACTTGAGAGACTGTGGCTTTGCACTCCCCAGCATGGCACAGTGGGCAACCCACCTACTGGAGAGACTTGAGAGACTGTGGCTTTGCACTCCTCAGGATTGAACAGTGGGCAAACCACCCACTGTATAGACGTGAGAGACTGTGGCTTTGCACTCCCCAGGATTGAACAGTGGGCAAACCACCCACTGTAGAGACTTGAGAGACTGTGGCTTTGTACTCCCCAGGATAAAGCAGTGGGCAAACCACCCACTGTAGAGACTTGAGAGACTGTGGCTTTGCATTTCCCAGGATAAAGCAGTGGGCAAACCACCCACTCTAGAGACTTGAGAGACTGTGGCTTTGCACTCCCCAGGATAAAGCAGTGGGCAAACCACCCACTGTAGAGACTTGAGAGACTGTGGCTTTGCACTCCCCAGGATGGAACAGTGGGCAACCCACCCACTGTATAGACTTGAGAGACTGTGGCTTCGCACTCCCCAGGATTGAACAGTGGGCTTGTGGCCCCCTCGTGGATTTGGTGTCGTGCACTCAACTGGCTGAGGTGCCCCCCCTTTCCCTCCCCCTGAGGTAGCTGTTTTATTGCTCTCTGATGCCCCTGCAGTGTTCCCTCCATCATGGTCGGGGATCCTGTGTGGGCCTCGCCCATACTGTGTGGGCCCAGTGTTCCACGGACTTCATTGGAGCACTACCTGGACTACTAAGCTTGGTGTATATTTTGTTTATGGTGTATATACATATTTTTTTTGCGTACTTGATTTTAATATATTAAAATGGTTACACTCATTTCCTTTTGTCTTTGCATTCTTCCGGGGGGGGGGGGGGGGTTGGGGGGGTGTAACTATAATGTATAAATATGTATTAGTGTGTGTGTTGTAGTGGGTGAGGGTGGGGGTGGGGGTGTTGCATGTGTGTGTCCCTGTTTTTTCCCTCCCCCCTCCCCTGTGTCGTAGGTGCAGTACTCACCGTTGTCTTCGCCGCCTGCATTCGTGCTCCTGGTAGAGGAGCAAGAAGATGAGGGCTGGCAGGATGTTCAGCTCGGGTTCCATGGCGTCCGGATTCCTCGTGGGGTGTGTAGAGGTGAGCGTTTTCCCTTCGAAGTCCTGTTTCCGCCGTGTTTTTGTCAGCGGTGAATCCGTCCCGGAAAAGGTGGCGGATTGGTAGGTTGTGATACTGTGGGCGGTACTTTGTCTTCCACCTGTCTGTTGGCGGTGACCGCCAAGCTGTTTGTCTGAACCGCCGTGGCGGTCGGAGTGTGAAAGTGGCTGTCTTTGTTGGTGGTTTCCGCCACGGTCGTAATTCCAATTTTTTTACCGCCGGACTGTTGGCGGTCTTACTGCCGCTTTAACACCGTCCGCCAGGGTTGTAATGACCCCCTAAGTCTCCAAGTTCTGTAATGGCTGCCAGCAACATTTTTTTCATGTTACTGGCAGCTAATCAAAGCGCTTGATCTCATGCGTGTCTAACTCCACAGGCTTGAGATGAGGGAAATAGAGCTCCCTGGGTGAATCAGAATGCTCTATCTTTAAAATGTTGCTCCCGCGAGAGTATCTCGAAACTCTTATGGACCCAACCATACACACATACAATTATTTTTCAACCTTAATTTCTCAAAAACTGCTAAACTAATTTACACCTCATCACAAAAAGCACAATCTACATACTAAGATCTAGCTTTCTGTCAAATTTGGTGTAATTCCATTCAGCAGTTTTTTCTGTAGCTTGTCTTAAAGAAGCGGAAGTTGAGGTGGATGAACTTTTTTTTGGAAAGTTTTGTGGAGATTCATCAAATGAGGCCACATTTTTTAGCAAACAAAAAAATGCTCTTGCTATCAAAAAGTAGACCTAACTATGACTATCCAGTGGTTGACCGCCACTAGGTAATATTGCTCTACTAAACCAATGTGATTGGAGTGATGTACTGCGAAGTTCATTTTTTGTAAAGATGTTCTTGTTATAAAAAGAAGATGGTTGATCAGAAATTCTCTGAATAGACAGAGAATGTGATTGAAGTGGGAGGCACAACTCATTGTTTGTATTTAGTTGCATGCTTTGAAGTGCAAGGTGAAGACGCGATGGGGAAGTGCATGAGGAAGTCAGTGATGTAACTCAAAATGAGGAGCCCCTATGCAGAATATGCTAAGGGGTCCCTAAGATGCCCATAACTCACAGAAATTCCTCCCACCTAAGCCAAGAGGGACTTCAGGGGCCTGTGTTATGCTCTGGAAATAAAGTCATACAATAGATTTTAATACATTTATGGCGGAAGCTGTGATGCTCTCACTCACTACTCCATTGATTTTCTGGTACCAAAGACCGAAAATGGGGTCTACAGCACACGTTAGGTTTGTGGCTAACACATTGCTTGAAAAGGTTGGGAAAGAGATCATTAGAAAGCAATCAACACCACAAGATGGCTTATTACCGTGGATGCACCTACTTCTGAAGGTAACAAGTAAAAGTAAGCAATTACATAGAACACTTATGTCACTCAGGTCATCATTTCTAATTCTAGTAAAACATGATTGATAAGTACCAGACCTTGCTGCACAAGCATGCACCTTGTAGCTCACATGTGCAGCCAAAAATGACAGCAAATGTAAACAACTCCCCTCTCAAGGTGGAGCACAAGTAAATGTGTGCAGAGGTAAAACAGCTAGAAGATTGAAAATTAACTAGACCCACAGCAAAGCAGAAACATATGTAGAATACATTCTTAATCCGAGACATGATGTTAAGTACACATACATACTATCACAGATACAACCCACATCAAGCATTTCATGAACAGCCCACATGAGCAAGTTGGGAAGACAATGTGTGTAACACAACTGAATCTCCTGTGTATCAAGCCAGGTATGATGATACTATAAATACTTATGAAGATGACACAAGTTAAAACCAAGCAAAACCTCAAATATAAAGGGTGGGATTGATTTACCACTGTTGATTACACTCGCCAATAATTTCTATAGAGAATTAACCTCTAGAAATGCTTAGCCAGGAACACTCCATTGGTGAAGAAAGCTGGCATTTCGTCCAAAGGTAAGATCCATGGAACTAAGGTTTCGCAAATAGAACTGTTGGCATCCAGCACTAGTATGCCACAAAAACATCAAAGAGGCATATAAAGCTCTCATCATTTCCTACCCATCTGGTCCCAAGAACATCTGACAAGCGCAAAAGGCTCTATAACCCCAAGTATTTCAAAATCACAACAGCATATCAGTGAGCTATTATGAGTGGCTCTCGATTTGAAGTCCCCAAGCATGTATTTTCACATGTATTCAAGTGATAAATATTTGAAAGTTATATGAGCCACTGTATGATGCTATTCTATGCTCCTCTGCATTTTGCAAGATAGTCACATAGTTGTCCAGCAACAATACCATATGACTGTCAAGAAAAATTAAAGAGGCAAGCTACAGTAGTTGCAGGTGTTGTCATGAATGAAGTGGCATTTTTTACAATATGAAAGCTTCAAAATAAGGCTTAGTAACGACACATTTATTTATATTCTGTTATGCTATAGAGATTTATATTCTACACATCTTGCTATTAGTATGGCCTTGAAGTTGTGTCACAGTTCCAGAATATTCACACAATGCTCTTGGTTCTTTTACTAGCACTGAAACAGTAATGCTTTTATTACATTATTTTATCTACATTTCTCAACAAACTTTTTATACAAAGGGCAATCTTCTAAGTCGACTTCCCACCTCCCACTATCAACACAACACAACACAAGATCTGTTGCATAAACAAATAAATCTAGGATATGTAAGGCATGGCAAATCACCCGCGAGAGTCTCAAGGTGCAGTGTAGTCATGGGGAGATTAAGGGCCAGATGTAGGTAGCCTTTTGCACGTCGCAAACTGCAAAAATCGCAGTTTGCGGCGTGCAAAAGGCCTAACGCGATGCACAACCGCAAATTGCGAGTCGGTACCGACTCGCAATTTGAGGCTGCGACTCGCAAATAGGAAGGGGTTTTCCCTTCCTATTTGCGACCGCATCGCCATGCTGAGTTGCTTTGTGACCGCAAATGCGGTCGCAAACCAACTCGCAGTTACCATCCACTTGAAGTGGGTGGTAACTCATTCGCAAAAGGGAAGGGGCCCCCATGGGACCCCTTCCCCTTTGTGAATGTCGACAAAAATGTTTTTTCAGAGCAGGCAGTGGTCCTGTGGACCACTGCCTACTCTGAAAAAAACGAAACCAAATGGTTTCGGAAGTTTTTCTTTTTGCAGCTCGTTTTCCTTTAAGGAAAACGGGCTGCAAAAAGAAAAAAAAAACTGCTTTATTAAAAAAGCAGTCACAGACATGGAGGTCTGCTGTCTCCAGCAGGACACCATCCCTGTGAGTGCATGGACTCGCTATGGGGTCGCAAACTGCGACCCACCTCATTAGTATTCATGAGGTGGGTCTTTGCGACCCCATAGCGAGTCGCAGAAGGTGTCTGAGACACCTTTCTGCATTTGGTTTTGCGAGTTGCAATTTGCGAGTCGCTATGACTCGCAAATTGCAAGTCACAAAATCATACTTACCTACATCTAGCCCTAAGTGATTTGCCCAGAATCACTGCATGCTGAGCCAATACCAAGACTCAAACCTGGATCCTGCAGGTGGAAAGTCAACAGCTCAGGCTATTATGTCACACGAGTGCAGGGAGAGTCCCTGCATCAAGGTTACATCAGCAATACACCCATAATTCCCATAAGATGTGTATAATATTTCCATCAATCAGGCGGATCCTGTAGCCCTGCAAGTCCAGACATCCCCCCTCTGACAACAATCCAAATATTGTCAATCTAGTCTGCCCAAATCTTGGTGTGTTTCTTTGGGCTACCACTAGATTCATAAATGGGATGCTCCAAAGCCATACAATCATTTAACCCCTTACACTTTCTCCCCACGGACCAGGGTGAGGCATTCCCATAATCTCTTGCAATCTCCCTCCCAATAATAAATCTATGTGAGGGAAAACCTCATTATGTCTTTTAGAATCAATGTTTTCAGTAATGCGGAGTAGTGCAAATTTAGGTTCTATGGGAAAGGACCAACACAGAACTTCGCTCAATGTTCTTACCACCACTAGGCAGATGGAACGAAGCAGAAGAAATGACCAAATAGTGTGAAATAAGTCATCCCTTCAACCTCTACATCTAAAACAATCAGGTGAGGGAACCCTCCCAAAGCACCATAGCTTAGATTAGGTAATGAGGTCTATTTGTAGTGTATACACTTGTATTATCCTGAATTGCATAGTGGTGGTGCAACCCAATGGAATATCCCGGAATCCCACCAATTCTTATCCGAAAGATCCCCGAGATCCTCTTGCAGAGAGCTGAAAGTGTCAAGTGAATTGACAACAATAGTGCAATTAACCAGAGATACTTGTTTGCACCCAATTTCACCTGTTAGTAATCTGGTATCTGAGGGGCTGAATTCAGGTAGCTCGACAAGATGACTGAGATGTGATTGCAGGGCATGATGGAGTTGAAGGTAGTTGAAAAATTGCCATTAATATAAGTAGAAGAAAGTCTGCACTTGGTCAAATGATACCATGAGGGACCTCTTAATCACACCCCCCAGCATAGAGATACCTATTAGATCTCAACACCAGAAAACCTTTTAATCACTGAGCCTGGCACCTACCCAAAGCAGACTCCCTTTAGCTACTCCTTTGTGCCATCCAAGGTCTCTAAGGGTCACTCCCCAGAGTTCCAATACCCTCCTTATCACCAGGGGAAGCAAGGGTGGTATCCAGCCCCCATACAGATAATGAAAGGATCCAATAGTGGGGAGTGAAGCCAGAATCACTGCAAGGTGTGAGGCTCTATTGCATGACTAAATGTCAGCCACCCCCTGCCCATCATTGAAGAGAGACATGTAACAATTATTCATTGCAATCCTAGAGGCCTTTGCACCCCAAAGAAAAACCCTGATCAAAGATGTAATATGTGAAAAAAAGACCTGAGGAATCTTACAGGAGTTAGTTAATAAAGAAGGCATAGTAGAGACACAATTTTAAGGATGACAGTCCCACACATATGAGACAGAGGAAAGGGAGACCAACAAAAAATAATCATCCTGCAGTCTACCTACCTGAGTAAAATGTTAGGTTCCCAAACTCTACTCTCATCTGTGCTTACATGAACTCCCAGATTTTTAATGCCATCCCGCAAAACCATCAGCACCGAGAGCCACACCACTGATTTAAATAAGCTCACTGTAAAGCCAGTACATTTCACAAAAAAGTATCTGAAGGTAGGTGGATCAGGATTCACAAGGATCTCGTGGAAAAATTTGCAAATCATTTGCGTACAGCTAGACCCTATCTGAAATTTTCCTCATCCAATTGAACACCTGTACTAGGACATCCACACAAAGCCACGTCATGAGTGGCTCAATGGCTTATGCAAAGAGAAGGGTTGAAAGAGTGCAGCCCTGCCTCATCCCAATCTTCAAAGGGAACTCCACAGAGCGCTTTGAGCCGAGCCAAACTCTTGCCCCCAAGCCCATGTAAAGAGGATGAACATAGCGAACAAATGTGTTTCAAAAGTTGGCTTTCTGAAGAATCACAAGTAAATAATCCCAGAACAACAAATCCAAGGCCTTTTCAAAGTTGATTATAAGAAGCACTGTTGCTAGGGCCAGTTGTTGGGGAGTCCTCAGATATTATGTCTAATAGATCGTCCTGGCGTAAATGCGCACAGGTCTCCATGAATCAAGGAGTAGATGATGTCCAAGAAATGAGTAATAAGAATCTTTCCCAAAAGATTAACCTCTATGTTAATGAGCAAATGTGGTGGTATAATCCACACTGATCTGGAGGGGTGCCTGGTTTAGGAATCTTTCAATGTCAACTATTCAAAGACATCATGGAAGTATACCAAGGACTAATAATTTGTCAATCATAGCGCTGATCGCAGGCATAGAGAAACCATGATTCTAAAGAACTCCACAGGGAGCTCATTGGGAATCATTGCAGGAGGCAAAATTGAATTTTTACAGATAGGGCAGTTATCCAATGTTCTTGGTTGTGTCAATGCAACACATATTGCCATATGCCTCCTTCAGCTGCAGAATACAGGAACAGGAAAATCACACACTCACTGAATGTGCAAGTAGTGTTTGACTCCTCCTGTGCAATCACCAACCTTGTGGCCAGATACCCAGGCAGCACCAATGACTCCTTTGTGTTCCACCTATGTGGAATACACAACCAAATTGCACATTTCTCCCCTGAAGCTAAGGCTCAGACAGAGCCTCCATCAACTCCTCGTCTGTGACCGTGCCCTTTGGGCAAGGCTGCTGGTCATTCGAGAGAGATAGAAATGGCAGGTCTCTGAGAAAATCAGTTAATGTCTCGGAGTCCCAGAATTCCCACTTAGCAAAAAGAGGAGAGCAATGTATGGTGAATTTGACTATTGCCTGCTGACCAACAGTCAGTTGGCCATCAGCACAAAGAGTAGTGTAATTATTCCTATGATAATCCTGCTTCTTATATAACTAGTGCAGCAGCGTAGATGCCTTATTACCACATTGGTGATCTCTACTCTGGATGGCCTTTCACGGGAACCGTGTCTACCAGTAGTAATTGTCAATTTCTAATTCTAAAGTAGAGAACGTCACAATGTGGGGTTGGATCAGGGTGCCAGGTGACACTGGTGCTCCAGCATCAAAAGCTGGGACTCCAGGGCGGCTGTTTCTAATGTTCGCTGTTTGTTCCCGCTTGACAAATGGCTAACCCTCCTTCCATGTGTATGTGCCTTAAAGGTCACCCAAAGAACCCCCTGGGATCTTAACAAGCCAGTTTTCTACAAAACGTAGCCCTCAGTTTGAGAAGTAATATATGCCTTAAATGTGGGGCAAGTCAGCTACCATGCTAAATGGTTATATGTCAGAGCCACAGGTGCCTAAACCACCCGTGGCTCAACAATGAGTTCGGAACAACGACCTTGTTCTAAACACTAATGCCTTTACCATGAATGCGGTTACAATGATTTTACCATTGTAAACGCATTCCTGGTAAAGGCTTTACCAATCAGCATGCACGACCCAGCATGCTTCCACCCCAGCCCCCTGCCCACCCCACCCCACCCCACCCATCCCTAAAACCTAAACCCTGCCCCCTCAAATCCTAATCACCCCCAGCCCCTCCACCCCCCCATTCCCTGTCCCCAAAACAGCCCCAGTCCCAGCCCAACTTACCTCCTCCTTCACCGCGTCCACTCTGACTCCCTTCTGTACCTTAACCACGCATGTACGTTGTTCAGACATGCGTGGTTAAAGTACCGAAACCAGGGAGTCATGGAAAACAAAAGCATTGTTTCGCTTTCGTTTTTCACAACCTCGTGGTTCCGTACTCGTTCTTCTGAGTGTTTCCCAAGCCAAATGCCGCCTCACCCATGACCACCCTCCCAGCTGTTCCATTCAATCAGGAATAGTCTGAATTGCCTCTAGCCAAAGTCAGGATACCCAAAACTAACTTTGTGTCGGTTTTGGGGAGTAGTATATAATCCAGCCTAGAATGGGAATCGTGGGAATGCAAAGTGTCACAAAGGCCAATGCCATCCATAAGCATGCTAAGGGGATGGGACCTAGTGAATCACCTCTCCTTATCTGATATCTATCTACTACCCAATCTGCAACCCCATTGAAGATGCCACCAATGATTCGTAATCCTTCGGGGAATTGTGAGAGCAGAAAACTGAGTGTTCCAGCAAAGAGGATGTTAGTAAGAGAGGTGCATACACAGTAACCACAGAGATCGATGAACCCCACCCATCAACCTGTCCATAGCAACGTAGCACCTGAGTGCCATGCTAAGTCTGTGTGTGACTGAATGGGAATTTATTGTGGAACAAAACAGCAAAACCACATGACACCCTGCTGGAACCCACATGATAGGCTCTATAAAATCCATATCTATACAGGAAAGGGCAGTTGTTGCCCATGAGATATGTCTCCTGTAAGAGAAGAACATCTGCATCATATTATTTGGCTGACTTAAGGACAGTACTTTTGTTTGAGCTTATCTATGAGGCCATTAAAGTTACAGGAGACAATGTGAAAAGGGAGTTGATAGGAGAAAATCAAGTCTGATCAACCAACAATTATGAGATATTTATGGGGTACAATCCATGTAGGTCGAACAAGGAGTTGAGGATTAATCGAGGAGGAGGACACCAAAAAGAAAGAGAGAAAAGCAAACAACAAGATGCAGTCCCAGCCACCCACCCCATATCTCAGGAATTAGAAGCATCTGCTGAGTGGTATATGTGACGGAACTACAAAAGGGGCCTAGTCGCCTCATGAACTTGTGTAACCACAAACCACAAAAATATCCCTGACTAAAAGTCAATTCTGCTTACAAACAAATGTATACAAAGAGGGGGGGTGTTGCCACTGTTCTAAATCTGGAACAGTGGATCAGCAAACCTACCAGAGCTCATGGGAGAGGCCTGTCTTGTTGATAAAATCCCAGTCTGATCACATCTCCAGCAGCATTCAGCAGATCCTGGATCCAAACAGTGGCATTCAGAAG